>NW_015506271.1:129901-150530 GCF_001515645.1 Sinocyclocheilus grahami | reverse complement strand
CCCCCCCCCACCCCCTCACCCCGCTTTTGGGTTGAAATGGACATGTGCATTGACAGATTTAATGAGACTCCCTTTTTATTAATGTTCTGTTAAAATGTCTACTGCATGCATCTCCTTCCCACTCACTGCCTCTGTCTGTCCCTCTCCCTCTCCTGTAGATAATGCTGTCATTTCCAGATTGTGGGCCTTCAGACACTGTTCTCCCCAGCCTTCAGCCTCTGTTAATGGCTATACGAGATGAGCGTTACACACATGCACAAGAATTCCACATCTGGAGTCTGTCTCTCAAGCAAAAAGATATAGTTGAGCTGGTGAGCACCGATCCCACTTTACTGTATATCCTAGTTTTGTGATTGGCAGTTATGCAAAATCTTGTAGTCTCAGGATGCTTGCTCCAGCACACAAGAGAGAGAAAGAGTACAACAGGGCAGCCAAGTCTGCTGCAATACAACCCAAACCTTCCTGTGCAAAAAAATTTTTTTTGTTCAGCCACATCATTCACAGTAAGATATGTCCTTTATTTCAGCAGTAAATGGTAATGAGGCATAACTGTTAACATTTTATCTTAACACCGGATCAGTTGAGCTTTGGAAAGAGTTCTGCATTACACAACAATTTCAGATTCCAGAATATTTTTTTCTGTCATCTCTGCATTTTGTTGCAAAACATTTTGGCTTTACATGTTAAATGCACCTGCTTTCTCTTTCTCCCTTTCCATAATTCACATTCTTTTTGCCTGTGCATTTCCACACCATTTTACATAATTAAGACAATAAAAATGTAAAGAGAATTAGATGTCTTTAAAAACATTAATCTGTATTTCTTTTAGGATCAATTTCATGATGCAGGCTTTTATGCAGGTTCAGAAATGAACTTTTCCATTAAGGGACAGTATTTGCATAATGGAATTGATTTCTTGATTAAAGGTTTTTCAACACGTTCTTGTTGAAAATACTGGTCTGTATTTTCAACAAGAACCGCAATACCTCTGAGGCTATGGCGGGTTGTCAAACCCATGAAGACGCAATGAAGATGAGATTTACTCAGCTACTGCCAAATTTCAGATTATTTTTCCAGCACTATAAGACGTGTAACTTCTGTAGGAACTTGACAGAAACCTGAGAGATGACATCACATGATAAACAATATTTTTTTATTTATTTAAAACTGATATATACATTATGTAGGCCTATCAGCAAACATTTGAAGCCAACTTGCAGTGTCTTACAATTTTTCAGATTTGTTTTGAGCCAATGGGGGCTTTGAGTGCCAAGGCCCTCAATCTGAAAATAGCCTAGTAGGTTACAGATCAACTCTGCTCCAGGAAAGACACTGTCCTGTAGATCTTAATGTGGAACTTGGAACTTGAAGACTTAGTTTAAATTGTTCAGGTGTTTAATTTTAGTTGGAGAACAGTGGCCCTCATATTTTAATTTCAACTGTAGATGTAGATAATATTATAAAATGCACAGCATTACTAAAATCAAATTCAAACAGCACACTTCAACTTCACAATAAATAAGTTACATGAAAAATCCATCAAATCAATAACTTCTGAGTTGATGGAGAAGTATATTTTAGAAGTATACTTCAGGTTTAAAACCAACAAATCAACCATGGATCACCTCTTAAATGTATAGAAATGGCCAAGTTTCTGTTTCCAAAATTGTGTCAATTTAGCAAAATTATGCTGTAATATCATAGTGTTTCATAAACCACTCATTTCCTAAACCACACTGTATAGCCGTTGAAAAGGCCCCTCTTCAGACAGCGCATGCTTCTGCTGGTTGTATGTTATGGCTACTGACACACTTTTATTATCCTGCGGTCCACACCCATTTTCATTCCCTTCCAGGGGCAACATGTTCACACTTCAGCTCATATAAATCGGAAAAATCTGTCCAATTAAAGGGTGAGATTTACTTCCAGAACAGCTTTGATGCTGTGAAAATCACTGCCATATGCCACTGACCTGCAGACAATGAATGTAAGGAAAACAATATGGTGGATAAGCATGCAATTGAAGTTCTGCACTTGAATGCTGTTAGGACAATCCTAACATATCAATTTGGCACACACACAGATTTATATGTGCCGGTCAGACGGTTATAACAATAAGTGCCTGGGAGTTCTATAAGAGGTCCTCATTCTTTAAGATGTTGATGAGATTCTGGGAGTTTTTTTTTTTCTACTGTAGATCATCACTAATCTATGGAATGGCGTTCGAGGGGAGCTTCATATAGGCTACAATAGATACCTGTATGTAATTATTCTTTTTCTCACAGTTGGATAGCGATTACACACAGCTGTTTTGTCAAGAACTGCATCTTTGATCTCTGTGTATTTATTTCATTAAGCCAGTTGAGTGATGTCTTCCTAATTGCTTAGCAGTGACTGTGAGTGCGCAAACCAGCCTTAAATCTCTATGACTATGATGGATCATGTGGTCTTTCTGTTGTGTGCATAAGAAACAGTTGTATTATTAAAAGAAAAATGAAATGAAGTTGCACTGAATGAAACAAATTTGGACATTTTCTGTAGAAAAAGTATGTGTTGTCTGCATGTGCAAAACTCACCATCACAAAGTGTTATGGGTGGCTGCCAGCACATTGTTTTAATGTAAATGCAGGTGACTGTGTGCAGAATAGTAATTGTAAAATCCATGATTGTCAATTCACCACATGAGAGGCATTTCACCAACTCAGCTGTATAATTTAATGCACGTGTTTGTTCTGACAGTGTCTTCTTTTGGAGAAGAGGGGGAGGACAGTTTATCCCTTCAAATCACTGGAGCTACTTGATTGCAAACTAACTGAAGGGTCTCTGGAAAAACTGGGCAAGGCTGCAGGCATCAGCTACCTCACCACTCTCTGCCTGGACTACACACAGTGAGTGAACATCTGATTGTGTGAATGTACTCGGATGCACTTTGAATTCCTGAAAGCTTGAGAAATTGCACAACGCTGTGCATGTGCAGTCATCACTATGATTGATATGACCAATAAAATCTTCAGAATAGGCTGCGGGACATGGTTTGCACTTAACTGGTTTGGGGGAAAAAAAGAGTCACACAAAGTGTGTGCAAAGCAAAAATACTAGAATGCTTCCATTGAACTATAAAGCGGTCACTGTAAATTACACAGATTCATAGTTAAGCACAAGCTCACTGAGAGTGTCCTTGTATGCTGCGTTTACATTTTGTATGCTACAAGTATTCCAGTTTGTCACTTCAAAGTGTACAGTATATTGGTGTTACACTGTCTACACTTCAACATCTAGAAAATGAAATACAATGGATGGTGATTGTAACAATGCGCTTTTAAAAAACATGTTTTGCAGTATCTTGATACAATCTCATTGTCACAGATCAAGCCGGAGACAACAGGCAAGTGAATGAAAGGCAGGTTTATTGATGTTTTTAGAATACGGGATCCGGGAGCAGAGGAGAACAACGATGGAAGATCTTCAGAGAACTAGAGGTAAGAATAAACAGGGACGTTGCATTCAGTGAGTCTGGTGAAGTTCTGTGTAGTGAACGGTAGACCGGACGGTGAGTGACTGGAAAGAGCGTGCTTATGAATGGTGACTTGATTGCAGATGACAGGTGCGGGGAATCAGAACTCAGGTGATGGTGATCGTGACTGAGAACCGGTGTGAGCTGGGGAGGATTCTGGGACATGGAATCCAAAGGCTGGTGATTCGCTGACATTACTCCCCCTTCCCTGTTGGCATGTCCCGTGCCGTAACAATTCCACCAGGGGGGGGGCGGCGCCCTGGAGGCTGGTGCAGGACTGGGACACAGGGAATACCTCCAGGGCGGATCAGGCAGTCCAGGGTACCATGGTGGCGCAGGGAACTCAGGACGCCATGGCCGGACGGCCGCCGTGGCCTTTGCCTCGCCACTCGGCCCGGACACTACAGCCGGACCTATACTAACCCCCCCCCCCCAAAAAAAACACTTGAATAACGGGCTCCGACGCCCTCTCTGGGCCAAAACCGGGGACTGGACCCTTCTTTGGGCTTAACTGGGGACTGGAGCCTTCTCTGGACTAAACTCGGGAACAGGAGCCCTCTGTGGGCTAAACTCGGGAACAGGAGCCCAGTCTGGGCTGGATTCAGGGACTGGGAAGCACTTACGAGGAGCTGGCACTGGAGCGAGCTCTGTGGCTGGAGCCGGCACTGGAGCGAGCTCTGTGGCTGGGGCCGGCACTGGAGCGAGCTCTGTGACTGGAGCGAGCATTCTCCACAAATGGGAGATCCTGGTGAGCTAGGGCGGCAAACCGCGCGGCAACTTCTATAGCCGTGGGGTGAAGCATTTTTTTTTTTGGTCCGGTCTTCTGTCACAGATCAAGCCGGAGACAACAGGTAAGTGAATGAAAGGCAGGTTTATTGACAGGTATGGCAAAGACAGATAGTCTGGACCAAAGGCAGATGAGAATTCAACAAAGTAAAGTCCAATAATTCTTAGCTGTGTATTGATGTTTGGTTCTTTGCAGGTTTGCGGAGAATACGGGATCCAGGAGCAGAGGAGAACAACGATGGAAGGTCTTCGGAAAACTAGAGGTAAGAATAAACAGGTAAGTTGCATTCAGTGAGTCTGGTAATGTTCTGTGTAGTGAACGGTGGACCGGATGGTGCGTGACTAGAAGGAGCGTGCTTATGAGTGGTGACTTGATTGCAGATGACAGGTGCGAGGAATCAGAACTCAGGTGATGGTGATCGTGACTGAGAACAGGTGTGATCCCTATTATGCCTTTTCGAATATTACCTTTCATGCAGTGTGTCATGTAGCTGTATGTGAACATAAACTATATGCAAAGTTGTGAAGCCGACAGTGCACGATAAGTGATGTTTTATTAACAAGTTTCGGGAGGAGCGCGCACAGATAATAATTAATAACAAGTTTCGGGAGGAGCGCGCACAGATAATTAACACGGCCAGTTCATCATCAGTAATTACACCATCTATCCAATCAGCTCAAGAGAGAACCTCTATAAATAATCAAAGCAGCCTTACCTCCATTATCTCCCGTCCTTAGCATCCCTCCACCACCCCGACTCCTCACCTTCAGCCCGTTCCTACCCCAGCACGGGAAAGAACACTCGGGGGGGGCATTCTGGGTCCGGGCTTAATCCCGAGCTCGGACCCCTCTCCCCGGCCAGGGGGAGGACCCCGGGCTCGAGAGTAATTACCGAGCTCGGAGCCCTCTCCCCGGACAGCACGCCAAATACGCATAAACTTTACTCGGTTCATTATAAGTAAGTGTGAACTCGTGAAATAAAGTTATTGTCTATCAAAACAAAAAAGTCGGCTCGCAATCACCTAAACGAGTCGTCAGGAATTCGAATCTTATTCTGTTACGGCTCTACGTCACGAAGTAACACATGTGCATAATGTCTGCCCACGTTCTATGTCGTCAACTTGCCCGCCCACAAACAGTAAAATTTCCGTGTGGTTAACATCATGTCGAGAAGACGCTGTATCCTACGCTGTGAAAGTAAATTTTATAATCTTATAATTACCACAAACTTGTTAACACTTGACACTTACCACTGAGAAACGTCCTGCTCCCGTCGTGCTTGCAAATCAGTCTCTTGTCGATCAGCCACTTCAACTGTTTCATCATCAGACTCCGGCTCAAATTGGTAAGGTACAATCGATACCATTTTTTCTATGTACTGACAAGTCTCCAGGGCTGTCATTCCGTCATGGCAATGGGCGTTTAGTTTCCGACACGCACTGTACGCGTGAGACCAATCACAAAGGACTGCGCCATTTGACCAATCACTGCAGTGAGGGATCACGGAAAGGAGGGGTTTGGAGAGACTGATTCTTTGAACTGCTTCACACGAGTCGTTTACGAATCATTTAGAAATTAGGTAAAATTAAATCAATTTTTTGAGAAAACTAACGTGTTTTTTGATCTTGCATGCATGTAAACCTGTTTTAGGAGACTCATAAAACAATATTAGCAACCTTAAAAATGGCATAATAGGGGCACTTTAATAAACTGCCAAAATCCCGGGAATCAAACTAACATTACTTTTTATTAGGGGCCTTTCAGACAGAACACATTATTTTTTTGCATTTAAATGCATTGGTTTTCTATTGGCTCCCTGATGTGCTCACATCAAATTTTTTTGTGTGTGCTTTGTTTCAGTAGTTTCAGCATGTACAGTATTTTTTTAAAGGTTTAATAATGGCCTCTATGTTCTCTATATCTGTCTTTCTCTCTCAGCGTGGAACCGGAAGGGTTGAAAGGTTTGCTGAGTGGAGGTTTGGGGGCCAGTCGAATATCCTCCCTGAGTTTGTGTTATTGTGGTTTGGGTTCATGGAGCGGAACTCTGCTAGCTTCACTCCTCACCAACAGTTCCGTGAGGTACAGATTGTTATGACCACTGATGCTTATGTTTCCCATTGACCTATGCATATCTGTGACTCCTGGGATCCATCAGCTTCTGCAGAAACATTTCATCACATATTCATGAATGTGAGCTTCAGCTGATGACTGCTTACAGCTGACGACATCTTACTGGGCCACAGGGGTTTCATGAGTGGACATGAGTTACAGGGCCCTCTCTTATGTGGACCTAAAGAAAGGCTATTTTGACAATCCAATATTAAATAATAATTTGACATACAGTACCAAGAATTTCTAGAAATGCCTCAGTCCTGCCATATTAGTTGCTCCACCTCTAAAGATTTAGTTCATTTAATGTAGTGTTGAGTGTAGTATACCAAAATATATTTTTTAAGCTATATTTTTGGCCTTTCTGTGATGGGAAAGTTAAGAGAGAGACAGGAAACAACAGGAGATGAAAGAGGAGAATGGGATCTGGAAAAGGTTATGTGAGTGTTCAGGACTAGGCCAATTAAATAGATTGAGTCCAGCCTAATTTACAGTGAACATTAGAGCTAATGTGGTTCAAGAGCTGCCAAGACTAATATATGACTTACTGTGGAGATGCTTCACAGTTAATTCAGTCATGCAGATATGATAGCCTTCTGGCTAATTCTGGCACATTGTACATTTATGTATTATTGATGTGCATTGTCCCTGTCAAATAAACCTGAAATAAATAAATAGATAAAACTCTAATGCTATTCCTTTATAGCAGTGGTTCCAAAAATATCCTTGGTTTCAAAAGGAGACCAAAGAACTGAAATATATGACCCATAAAGGAAAACCGAAGGATTTGTGTGCAAATCTATTTGTGCACATACATTAACTTTGTATATTAGGGCATCTTCCTGGCATCTCACTCCTGTACTGGGTGTACACAGTGAAACTGTATAATGCAGCCACTTGATTGGGCCTTGCACCTACATTTTGGGGTGCTGGAGGTACTCTGGGATCTGAAGTTGTCCTTATGTGAGGGGGAATATGTCTCTGAGACTTATAGAATTACTCTATCCGGTGAATTTTGGGGATGTGCATTTGCTGTAAAATCGGGGGAAAATGTTTCAGTAGGACCAGAGCAAGACCAACAACTTTCTAGTATATTTTCTATTAAGAAGGAAGTGTATTTCAAGTCAATACAGCCAACACTTCACCACCATGTTTGCATAGCTGGTGATGTCTGTGTGCATGATCATCCCTACTGCTCACTGGCCTGTTATAGGCTGGCCTCTAGCCAGGAGAGTTTTATTTTTTTGGTTTTTGAATGTTTGCTTAATATCATGCTGGAATGTCAGATGGAACAAAAAAGATTTTCTAGGCAGGGCTCAAATCGGACATGTCGTGCTGTCGCACAATAAGTGACATAATGGAGCACTCAAGACATGGGTTAGGTAACGTCTCAATGAGGTGGTCAATACCATGGCAGGAAGGAATTATTTCCATCCATGCTATCCATCACACTAAAGCATGTGGATCATCTAAATGTGTCCACATTGAGCTTCAGTACTCCCAAGAAGAACTGGGAGTGAGGAGAAAATGAGGCTATAAATGTGTGTGAAGTTAATATTTCCAGGCACCCAGAAATGTGGAAGTCATCTCAAAGCACATGGCCATCCTGGATGCACTTTTTTGAGAACAAGCCACTTGTAAATCAGTTTCATAAGACAGAGCTGTGCAGGTTCTATAAAAAAAATGCACTTTATAAAGGTTAAAGTGAAGCTCTTTTCAGATGCAATCTGCATATTTTCTATTAAGAAGGAAGTGTATTTCAAGTCAATACAGCCAACACTTCACCACCATGTTTGCATAGCTGGTGATGTCTGTGTGCATGATCATCCCTACTGCTCACTGGCCTGTTATAGGCTGGCCTCTAGCCAGGAGAGTTTTATTTTTTTGGTTTTTGAATGTTTGCTTAATATCATGCTGGAATGTCAGATGGAACAAAAAAGATTTTCTAGGCAGGGCTCAAATCGGACATGTCGTGCTGTCGCACAATAAGTGACATAATGGAGCACTCAAGACATGGGTTAGGTAACGTCTCAATGAGGTGGTCAATACCATGGCAGGAAGGAATTATTTCCATCCATGCTATCCATCACACTAAAGCATGTGGATCATCTAAATGTGTCCACATTGAGCTTCAGTACTCCCAAGAAGAACTGGGAGTGAGGACAAAATGAGGCTATAAATGTGTGTGAAGTTAATATTTCCAGGCACCCAGAAATGTGGAAGTCATCTCAAAGCACATGGCCATCCTGGATGCACTTTTTTGAGAACAAGCCGCTTGTAAATCAGTTTCATAAGACAGAGCTGTGCAGGTTCTATAAAAAAAATGCACTTTATAAAGGTTAAAGTGAAGCTCTTTTCAGATGCAATCTGCATAGGGTATTGTCAAGAAATGAATTCATCAACCATGAATGAAGAAGCGATTGAGCTATTGTGTTTGAGGGCTTCTGTAACTCAAGATACAATTAAAACACCTGCCTTAACAATGTCCTTCTTGCAAGTCATTACGATTGAGAAAATACAGCAAATTTTTCATCATCCTTTACTGATAAACAGGGGCCTAATTTGTTGTCTGTGTGTTAAGGACCTCTGACATCACGTCACACATAACAGACTCTATAGTTTAATGTTAAGTTAAATGCATTCATTGGTCAATCCACATCTTTAGAGAGCTCTACCTCAATGGCAATGAGCTGCAGTGTGGGGGTGCCATTGAGCTGCTGAAACCTGTGGCTGAAAACAGCCAAAAACTGGCAGAGATCCAAAACAGGACCACATCCATCACAGGTGTGTATGTGAGTTTGTCTGCTCTCACCTAATTCATTCTATCAATAGTAAGACTGCTGAATTAATTGTGCCTCAGGGACTTGCTTTATCCCCAGGGACTTGTTTTATCCTAAAAAGTCAATATAAGATGTCTCTCTTAAGGCTTTTCTGTTTTTCTAAACCTAATACAACCTCAGAGTTCTGTATGGTATACAGTTGTGTATGAGTGGGATACATACATGCAGTGTGTAATGTTATGGAATGGAATGTGTCAAGAGACTAAATTATGAAAATGATCATCTCATCGTTTTTTTCCCCCAACACTTACCGGAAGACATTAAAGGGTGTAATGTAACCTAATTTTGTGCAAAGTGATGCCATTCAAGCATTTCTTTCTTTTAGATGAAACAGAGTTGATCTCCCAAAGGACCAATACCAAATCTTCCAGACAAAAGAAAGCAAAGAGCAAAGGTACCACTAATTTTCCAAACTACTGAGTGCATATGCATATTCACACAGTTATTGCTATGATCACTTGGAGCTCTTATGGGCTCTTGGTGTCCCTTTTGTTAAACACACTTGCACAAAACCTCCTTTGAAACCACCTGAGCAAATATACTTGCTTAGGACTCCTATTACAGCACCTTGACAACACAGCACATCCACAGAGACAATGTGGAGGAGAAACAGGAAATACCATAGGGTCACAGAGGGCTGTGTAGGACATACGTGTATGCACAGTCACATGTACAGTACCTACTGCGCGCCGATATACACACATATACAACAAACTCATTTAAACAAAGTAAGTTATTTTGTGTTATATTATGCATAGATTTGTGGCCATTTCTTTCCCATTTGTGTCTCATGACTTACTATTTACATAGTAATCGGGTTTCCCAAAGAGGGTCCGCAACCCTTTGAGGGTTTGTGGAATGAAGAGAAGCTAATAAATAATTGAATCAAATGTAGCATTAAAATGAACAAATGGGGGTGCTTAATCAATTGAAATAAAATGGATTCATGATTATCAAATCAAAAGCTGCAATTTAATGAAAAAGTATATAGTCATTTCAGCTGCACTGCGTGTTAGAGTATAGAGCAGCACTGTGTTCATTTACAATATGATTTTTTTGGTCACCCTAGTGAAAAATAAATATAATAAAATGTATTTAAAATAAATGTTTTCTTGCTAAGTATACTAATACATTTACATATTTATGTGCTTAATAAAAATACCCTGCAGTTGTACTTTTGCTATACTAAACGGTTATACTTGAAGTCTACTAAATTGTAACAACTAATTTTACACTTAATGCACTTTAATTGTGCAGAAGCAGTGCTGAACTCCAACTAAAGATATACTGAAGTATATTTGATTGTGCTAAAGTGGAACTATTGCAAGTATACTTCAGGTACACTTTAAATATCTTGCATTTAAAGTCTGATATTATTCAAAGATCATACAATAATCATCAATAGAGACATTAAAACACATTTTAGGCTTAATATTAGAAAATGTGCATTGTGCACAAGAAGTACTCCAAATAAAGTTTAATGATAATTGTTGTATCAGTAAGTCTCAAGTGATATGTCAGTAAATATGTAGATTTGAATTATACATAGTATGAAATAAATGTATTTTAAATTTATTACTTTTCTACTAATATGTGCAGACTTCGATCTGTTTTTTTAAATAATCTGTTTAGTTGCATGTAATGGGACCATTAACCAACATTAGAGAATTACTTCAAGTAAATAACTTACTTCTTCAGGGTTTGGCTGATAAAAATTTTTGGGGGAACTCATAATATAATTAAATTAGTAACATTAATCGACAAATTTAACTATGCTTATTGTGTAAAATCATTTTTTAACTCAACAACATGAAGTTTACGAAGAATTACTATTAAAATGTATTACTATTTAGAATTATTACTATTTAGAATTACTATTTAAAATGTTTGCTTTTCAACAGAATATCAACCAGTTTCTTTGTCCCCATCATTATATTACATTTTAAATGAATTAAATTTGAGTCTTCTCTGTGTCCACTGGCGGGACAGCTTGGCTCACAGCTTGGCTCACATGAGTTTGCACAGCAATATCAAACGACAATGATCTAATTATCCAGTCAATTCCCAATGAACAAAGTAGCACCATCATTTTTTCCTGTTCAAGAAGCTGTTTGTTTTGGCTATATGTCACAATAGGGAAGAAAAGACTATTGCAACTTTTAACTATTGCTATATTGCTATACAACTGTATTGCAACTATTTGCAACAGTATTTTTATATTCCAATTTTGCGCATAAGTTAAATTCGCAACTTTGGATGGAAACCCGGCTAATGTTCGTCAGGTATTGTTGGCTCACCCCGTCCATGTCTGTTGGCAAGGGTCAGTGCTTGTTTTCGCCAGTTGAACATGCTGTTTGCCAGGGTTTGGAATGTTTGAGAAGTGAAATATTACTCTCGGTCAGCTGTCGGAACTTGTGGTTTGTGGTGTTGAGTGAAGCTGGTTGTCACTTGCTCAGTGAGGCCAACGGCATTTGGCTGTTTCCCCCAAAACTCAGGGAGAGACGTCTCTCTGCCACTGTGTGTGTTTTAATTTATAGGCCTCTCCTAATGATTTAAAATGGCTTCCCAGTTTAATTTTATCTTGTTTTTTATGTGCTGTTATCATAAAAATGAATTCCATCTGTTGATGAATGGGAGGAGGCAGTGAGTCATGTCTTTTTGATGGATGCTAGATTATTCTCAGCTATGAATGTCATGTTGTGGTTAGGGAAGAAGACAAAGAAGAAAAGAGAAAAAACCAAGAGCGGCCATAGGACCGCAGGAGGCCCGTGGCTAGAGAAGCTGCACATGTGTGATAATTCCATTGATGGCTCAGGAAAGGAGGGACCAAATCAACTAAATCAATTCCTGGAGATCCTTTGCATGTAAGTGTCACCTCCTCAGTACATGACTGAGTATATATTACACTAAATTTCAGGATTTAATATAAATTTTAAAAAGGTAAAGGATTGATTCGCTGATGCAATTAAACAGTTCAAGCATGAGGCTCAATTCATTACAAAAATCAGCATGGCAGCATCAGGGCACAGTTGAGAGTAAATGGAGGTCAAACTAAATCTAAAATCTAACTCTAAAAGTCATTTAAGTATATTTGTCAACAGTCCCATTAAGTTAGAGCCCATAATTATTCAAACAATTATTTAAAATGCACTTTAAAGTAAAACTCATAATTTGACATTATTACAAAGTGCACTTTTTAAAAGTGTCATGAAACCGTTCTCTCTTAAAGTGCACTTAAGTGACCTTTAGTTTCATTAACTTTATATTATCTGCATGTAAAAATACTTTGAAGATTTGAGGTACAGGTGCACTTCTTTTTATAAGAACGTGCTGTGAGATCTAGCTGTGTCTGTTCTGTTTAGGAATAAATCGTCTTTTGCTTCCTATAAGTCTTTACTGTCTTCACATCATATTTTATGCACAGAGGTCAGATTCAATATAACGGTTGACCTAGTTATTAGAGTGAAATTCCAAACATTCCAAATTAGTACATTTCAGTCAAGAACTTCTGCTTTCAGTTCTCAGGGTGCTTGTCCACATAAGCTATATCTTCTGTCAGATTGCTGATCCCCTAGCCGCACATAAATCTACATTTACTGTAGGAAGTTTCTGGACAGATGTTGACGTGCGTAATATGTTTCATGATAACTATGATCATAGTAGCTATTAAAAAAAGAAAGCATTTCCCTTCTCTCTTTCAAGAAGACTAATAAAAAATGACTGCGAACCGAAACTTTTCGAAGTAGTCTTATATGAGGCAATTCTTGATTCTTTTTTTCTAGCAAAACACGGCCTAGTTCTGTATTACGCAAGCATCTGCAATACGTATGCAGCACTTGTTTATTTCTGCATCCTTATGAACAGATTACAGCATTCACTGCTGTGTAGAAGAACCAGCATTGCAAGTAAAGTTTTACACATTACATGCAGAACTCAGAACTCAGAAAAGAAAGTCAAAATACATTCTAAACTAAGTAACAATGTAAATTGCAAATGAGGTGACATAAAACGATTCAGCGAAATACTCGCATAGTGTTTGAAATACAGTAAATCTGACTGAATCCAAATAATATAAGTAGCTTATTTTTGGTGTTGTAAAGTCATTTGGATATAAATGTGGTTCCCTTTCTCATATAAATTAGACCCCTTTCCCCCTCTCATGTTATCATTATGACCATTTCATATTATATAGGAAATAATCAATAACTCAGAATTTCACTTTTTTACTGTATATAACCGTAATTTGACTGCACACCAGACGGAAATATTATCAGCACAATAGGAAGCTGCTGTTGTAGTTACGCTGCTACTTCGCTTCCTGTAAAACAGGAATGGCCAGAGAGAGAGAGTGGAAAAATGATCATGAATAATTAAACTATCATTGTTTTTGGCGCAAAACAACTTTGGCTAACGTTATAAGTGAACCAGAAACTGATTTCTTTGGCAACACACTGAATATTTTTCATTAACACTGATTAAAATACACTCTGTCTGCATTTACAATCAAAATCATTTACAGCTGTTACTGTTTCTCAGTGTGTTTGTTAAATGGTAGACTTAAGATTGGATTGGCTACACTGAGTACATGTTTTAGCATATGTCTGAACTGTTGATCCTGACTCATCAAGTGATGCTCTTTGAGAAAATATGACATGCTTGCGCTGTCTCGGTATACTGTATGTTTCTATAAATGTCTTTCAGTGTAGTTAAGTTCTCCAGTTGCCTGACCGAACTGGATCTCGGTGAGAATCACATTGGAGAAGATGGTGCAAAAGTGTTTTTAGAGGCCCTGAGAGAGAGACAAGCAAGTATGGATTTATAGAAATATGGAAATACAACTTAAATAAGGCTGCAGTGACCTCGTGCAAAGATGTTACATTTTGGAGTTTATTCCACATGTGAAATGTGAAGTTACTCATATAATTGTGTCCCACTTTTGGTTTGGTCAAATGAGATTGTAAATCATTTCCCCATCTTTTTGACAGCTAAACTATCTCCAATAAAAATCCAGGTTTCAACACGCATGTCCGCAGAAACATTCAGTGCTATTTTGAAAAGTGCAAAGGAGCTTAAATCTGGGAAAAAGAGACGAAAGACTAAGGTGCAGTATAGGATTTTTTTGATGCTACACACTTACAAATGTGTCTGTAAGCCTTTCTCAGAACTAATTTCTCTTTTCTGAGTCATTTTTTCAAAATGTTTTTAGTCACAAGGCTTCAAATCATTTTGGGGACACTGTAGTTTCTTACAATTTCATGAAAATGTAACTGAATTCATGGAAGTATGAATTTCTGTCTGCCATAATGCTCATACCTCTCTTATTTTTTCATTTCTAAAGGGAAAAAAGAAGTAGTCTGTCTGGAGGATATTGAAGGACATTGCTGACTGACACAAGAATGCTTTTCCAGACTATTTCTCCATGTTTTCAATTTGTCGCCACAGTTTTTTAGAATCGTCTTCTTTTTATGTGGTCTGAGTTGCATTTGACAACAGCTGTGCACCAAATGTGACCGCACAGCAGACTCCCAGATTATGAACCACTTATTTGTCCGTGGTGCTCTAGCAGGGGTTCGGGAACGGATCTTATTTTATGCTGCTCCATTGGGAGCTTGAAATAGCAGAAGGATGTTTGTTCTTAAGTGCTTCTTTCTTTTTCTTGTCCCTTCAAGTACATACTTGCTAACAGAATGTTATAACAGTTTAATGCATGAAATGTTTATATTTTATGATAATGTGAACGACAGAGTTAGCATTTATTAGTGTGTGTACTACCTGTTATATGGAGAGCAGACTAGATATGTTTTCTGGTAAATTTGGTTTTGTCTTCACTCTGTGGCCAAGAATGATATTGCACTGTGTCGCGTTCATTTCTATGGATTTACAATCCACAGGCTGGTCGCCTGTTTTACATTTGACTTCTGCCTCTGTAGTGGAACATGACAAAATAATGCGCATCCAAACATGAAATTTGACTGCAGAATTTCTCTTGTTGCATAATAAGGAATGCCTGATTGTATGGCTTCAAATGGTGCATAATTAAATACCATAAACAATCAAATTAACAAGCAAAATGAATCAATAGCAAACATGATTTAATTAACCTGACAGGCAGATTTTTGTATCTGTTTGAAATACTAAAACTAATAATTTAACAATATCTTTTCACCCAGTATAGACCTGCACTATACTTATATTAAACTTGTTTATTGGATTACTTGACTTCTAAAAAAAACTTCTATAACATGACTTATAGTCCTAACACAAATTAAATGTATTCGTTGTTCCTGATTTAACTGTATTGCATTTGTTTTTAATTATATTTATTGTTTAAATCTTTTCAATCTTACAGCAGACGAGGCTATTAAGAATAATGGTACACATTTCTTCAAAACCTAAATTGTGTTCACTACAATGGTTTTCCATAAAAAGAAGTCAGTATTCTATCCATACATTTGAATTTGATTAGAATACCTGCCATAGGCAGCAATAAGGTCCTAATTTTTTTCCATGGTTGTAATTATTTGTGTAAGGAATTCAAAAAACAAGTTACTGTTGTATTTAGAAAAATATAAAAGTATATCCTGCAACTTCATCAGTCTAAGGCAGGGGTAGGCAAGTTTGGGAATCATTCAAAATCTCTTTGAGTTAAAACAAATTAGAATAGAAGTACAGTTTATGTGGGTTCCAGCCCATGTGGGAATGAAAGGAAATGAAGAAGCAGATAAATTAGCTAAGCAAGCAGTAGATGAAGAAATAGTAGAAATTGAGCTATCACATAGTATAAGAGATATAAAATCAGTAATAAAGGAGAAAGGTGGCAATTAAAAGTGGCAACAGTATTGGGATAATGAGACTAAAGGGAGACATTTATATGCAATACAAAAGAAAGTGGGAGAAATAGGAGGGAGGAAAGACTAAGAATGGGACTTACAGGTTTGAATAAAACATTACATTTAATATCTAAACATCCAACGGGATTGTGTGAGAAATGTGGACAGAGTGAAACCGTAGAACATGTGATTATTAATTGTAAGGGTTGTGATGAAGAAAGAGAAGTGCTAAGAGAAGAAGTATGGAAGAATGAAGGAAAAGTGTTAACATTAAAGAATATATTAGACTCAGATATAAGAAAATGGTACGATAAATGTGTTGTTTCAGTTTCTGAATAATACAGGTTTAATGAAGAGAATGTAGGATAAGTATATAGAGAGAGGTAGAAGATGCTGATATAGTGTGGGTAGAAGGGAAAGTATATCTGAAGGTTAAATAAGGATACAGTGGGATATTGGGGTGGAAACTGAAGGAGCTACTGTATAAGGTACCCCTGGTCTAAGGGTATAATGTACCCCTGGTCTAAGGGTATAAGGTACTGTATAAGGTACCCCTGGTCTAAGGGTATAATGTACCCCTGGTCTAAGGGTATAAGGTACCCCTGGTCTAAGGGTATAAGGTACCCCTGGTCTAAGGGTATAAGGTACCCCTGGTCTAAGGGTATAAGGTACCCCTGGTCTAAGGGTATAATGTACCCCTGGTCTAAGGGTATAAGGTACCCCTGGTCTAAGGGTATAAGGTACCCCTGGTCTAAGGGTATAAGGTACCCCTGGTCTAAGGGTATAAGGTACCCCTGGTCTAAGGGTATAAGGTACCCCTGGTCTAAGGGTATAAGGTACCCCTGGTCTAAGGGTATAAGGTACCCCTGGTCTAAGGGTATAAGGTACCCCTGGTCTAAGGGTATAAGGTACCCCTGGTCTAAGGGTATAAGGTACCCCTGGTCTAAGGGTATAAGGTACCCCTGGTCTAAGGGTATAAGGTACCCCTGGTCTAAGGGTATAAGGTACCCCTGGTCTAAGGGTATAAGGTACCCCTGGTCTAAGGGTATAAGGTACCCCTGGTCTAAGGGTATAAGGTACCCCTGGTCTAAGGGTATAAGGTACCCCTGGTCTAAGGGTATAAGGTACCCCTGGTCTAAGGGTATAAGGTACCCCTGGTCTAAGGGTATAAGGTACCCCTGGTCTAAGGGTATAAGGTACCCCTGGTCTAAGGGTATAAGGTACCCCTGGTCTAAGGGTATAAGGTACCCCTGGTCTAAGGGTATAAGGTACCCCTGGTCTAAGGGTATAAGGTACCCCTGGTCTAAGGGTATAAGGTACCCCTGGTCTAAGGGTATAAGGTACCCCTGGTCTAAGGGTATAAGGTACCCCTGGTCTAAGGGTATAAGGTACCCCTGGTCTAAGGGTATAAGGTACCCCTGGTCTAAGGGTATAAGGTACCCCTGGTCTAAGGGTATAAGGTACCCCTGGTCTAAGGGTATAAGGTACCCCTGGTCTAAGGGTATAAGGTACCCCTGGTCTAAGGGTATAAGGTACCCCTGGTCTAAGGGTATAAGGTACCCCTGGTCTAAGGGTATAAGGTACCCCTGGTCTAAGGGTATAAGGTACCCCTGGTCTAAGGGTATAAGGTACCCCTGGTCTAAGGGTATAAGGTACCCCTGGTCTAAGGGTATAAGGTACCCCTGGTCTAAGGGTATAAGGTACCCCTGGTCTAAGGGTATAAGGTACCCCTGGTCTAAGGGTATAAGGTACCCCTGGTCTAAGGGTATAAGGTACCCCTGGTCTAAGGGTATAAGGTACCCCTGGTCTAAGGGTATAAGGTACCCCTGGTCTAAGGGTATAAGGTACCCCTGGTCTAAGGGTATAAGGTACCCCTGGTCTAAGGGTATAAGGTACCCCTGGTCTAAGGGTATAAGGTACCCCTGGTCTAAGGGTATAAGGTACCCCTGGTCTAAGGGTATAAGGTACCCCTGGTCTAAGGGTATAAGGTACCCCTGGTCTAAGGGTATAAGGTACCCCTGGTCTAAGGGTATAAGGTACCCCTGGTCTAAGGGTATAAGGTACCCCTGGTCTAAGGGTATAAGGTACCCCTGGTCTAAGGGTATAAGGTACCCCTGGTCTAAGGGTATAAGGTACCCCTGGTCTAAGGGTATAAGGTACCCCTGGTCTAAGGGTATAAGGTACCCCTGGTCTAAGGGTATAAGGTACCCCTGGTCTAAGGGTATAAGGTACCCCTGGTCTAAGGGTATAAGGTACCCCTGGTCTAAGGGTATAAGGTACCCCTGGTCTAAGGGTATAAGGTACCCCTGGTCTAAGGGTATAAGGTACCCCTGGTCTAAGGGTATAAGGTACCCCTGGTCTAAGGGTATAAGGTACCCCTGGTCTAAGGGTATAAGGTACCCCTGGTCTAAGGGTATAAGGTACCCCTGGTCTAAGGGTATAAGGTACCCCTGGTCTAAGGGTATAAGGTACCCCTGGTCTAAGGGTATAAGGTACCCCTGGTCTAAGGGTATAAGGTACCCCTGGTCTAAGGGTATAAGGTACCCCTGGTCTAAGGGTATAAGGTACCCCTGGTCTAAGGGTATAAGGTACCCCTGGTCTAAGGGTATAAGGTACCCCTGGTCTAAGGGTATAAGGTACCCCTGGTCTAAGGGTATAAGGTACCCCTGGTCTAAGGGTATAAGGTACCCCTGGTCTAAGGGTATAAGGTACCCCTGGTCTAAGGGTATAAGGTACCCCTGGTCTAAGGGTATAAGGTACCCCTGGTCTAAGGGTATAAGGTACCCCTGGTCTAAGGGTATAAGGTACCCCTGGTCTAAGGGTATAAGGTACCCCTGGTCTAAGGGTATAAGGTACCCCTGGTCTAAGGGTATAAGGTACCCCTGGTCTAAGGGTATAAGGTACCCCTGGTCTAAGGGTATAAGGTACCCCTGGTCTAAGGGTATAAGGTACCCCTGGTCTAAGGGTATAAGGTACCCCTGGTCTAAGGGTATAAGGTACCCCTGGTCTAAGGGTATAAGAGGGTGAACATTGTAAATGGCCAGGAGTCCATACTAGATCTTACATTGGTATCAGAAAATATGGCAAACATATGTACATGGAAAGTTTTGAAGGAAACAACAGTAGGGAGTGATCATTATCCAGTAAAAAGCAGAATTGGTGTTAGAATACAAAAGGCAGAACAAGGAAACCTAGAAAGGTGGAAATTAAAGAATGCAGGATGGGAAATATTCAGTTATATTTGTAGTAATAGAATTATTGAAATGGAAGACCAGGAAGATGGAATAGAAGAATATAATGAAAAAATAAGTAATATTATACATAAAACAGCGACAGAGATAATAGGAAAGAAAACAACAGTTAGGAAAAGGAAGTCAGTTCCATGGTGGAATAAAAAGTGTGAAGAAGTTATACAACAAAGGAATAAAGCATTTAAGAAAGTTAAATCATCTTATCTATACTCTGACCTTATAAAGTATAAGAAAGCACAAGCTATAGTAAGGAAAACTATTAAAACAGCTAAAAGAAACTATTGGAGAAATTACTGTAATAGTATTGGATGGGATATACAGATTTCAGATATTTGGAGTATGATTAGAAGGATGGGAGGTATTTGCAAGGATTTTAACACGCCAGTATTAAAGAATGGAAATGAAATTGCAGTTTCAAATAAAGAGAAAGCAGAGATGCTAGCTAACAAAAGTAAAAAAGTAAATTGTAGTAGTAATTTGACTGAAGAGGCTAAGAAGTGTAGAGAGAGAGTTAGGAGAGAAAATCTTGAATAAGTGAATAAGTGTGAAGCAAGTGGAAACCCGCTAGATGCAGATTTTTCACTTTATGAGTTAAAAAGAGCAATTGCTAAAGTAAAAGAAACTTCTCCTGGGCAGGATGAGATATGTTATAGTATGATAGGAAAATTATCAGATGTAGCACTTTTTAAATTACTGAAGTTATACAACAAAATATGGGCAGAGGGCAAACTTCCTTCAGCATGGAAACATGCAATAGTTATCCCTGTAGGAAAGCCTGGCAAGGATACGTCAGAAGCAACAAATTATAGACCAATAGCACTAACATCAAACATGTGCAAAATTATGGAGAGAATGATTACAAATAGGCTTACATATGTAATAGAAAACAGAGGTATTTTTACTCCTCATCAAAATGGCTTCCGGAAAGGTAGAACGACAATGGATTCAATATTATGTTTAGAATCAGAAATAAGAAAGGCACAGATAAATAAAGAAGTCGTAATTGCAGTTTTTATTGATGTGGAAAAAGCTTATGACATGTTATGGAAAGAAGGGCTACTTATAAAACTCAAGAATATGGGAATTAGAGGAAGAAGTTATAACTGGGTGTTGGATTTTTTATTTGAGAGGAAAATTCAGGTTAGAGTGGGAACATCTTGTTCTACTGTTTATGCAGTTGAAAATGGAACTCCGCAAGGGAGTGTGTGTAGCCCTCTTCTATTCAATATAATGATAAATGATATATTCAATTCAATTTACAGCAAGATATGGGTAAATCGTTATATGCGGATGATGGGG
>NW_015506271.1:118908-129686 GCF_001515645.1 Sinocyclocheilus grahami | reverse complement strand
CATAAAGATACCTCTGGGTGGCATCGTTGGGCTTTCATACACAGATAATAAAGAAAAATGCAAGGAGTATTTTTCCTAAATATATCGTTGTTGTCATAAGAAAATAATAATTAAATGTCATTAATGTGTGATCTATGTTGTGTATCAACTGAGTATGATCTTTGAGGATAACGATTCTCCTGCCGAGATTGGTATGGACGATCGATTACTTCTGTCTTTGGACTCGTTCAACTGCTGGGGGAGGGGGGCGCGCTGCTCAAAGAATACACAGACTCAGAAGGTAAAGCAGCGTTTCGAGACGGGAAGAAAGGCGAGGGGCAGAGTGCGGTTGGCAGCACTGAACTGTGACTGGAGCTGAGATGGTAGGAAGTGACGATGGATCAGGAAGTGAACAGGAGGAATGGATGGAAGAAGCTGGTGAGGGAGGTAGGACTGAAATGGAGTGGAACCTAGTAAATAGGAAAAGGAAGAAAGTACATCAACATAATACGGATAGTGATAATGAGGAAAGCAGTCAAAGAATCATGGAAAGGAAGGAAGAACATAAGGTTATCATTAAATTTGAAGTGCCTGGATCAAAGAACCCATTAAAGATAACGGAAGCACTCAAAATGAAACTAGGGAACATTAAGTATGCAAAAACACTACGTGACGGAAATATAATGCTAATATGCAGAGATGAAAAGCAGAGAGAAAAAGCAAGTAATTCTGTAATGGCTTCCGGAAAGGTAGAACGACAATGGATTCAATATTATGTTTAGAATCAGAAATAAGAAAGGCACAGATAAATAAAGAAGTCATAATTGCAGTTTTTATTGATGTGGAAAAAGCTTATGACATGCTATGGAAAGAAGGGCTACTTATAAAACTCAAGAATATGGGAATTAGAGGAAGAAGTTATAACTGGGTGTTGGATTTTTTATATGAGAGGAAAATTGAGGTTAGAGTGGGAATATCTTGTTCTACTGTTTATGCAGTTGAAAATGGAACTCCGCAGGACGACATTTATATAGAATTCAAAGGGAAGTAGGAATACGTAACAATGACATGGGATTAAGAAGACGAGAAGAATCAGTAATAATAAGAATTAAAATAGGACATACTGCATTGAATGGAAATTTAAATAGAATTAAGAAACATCCGAATGGATTATGCATGCATTGTGGGATTTGTGAAACTGTAGAGCATGTACTGTTGCATTGTAGAGCATATAACAACGAACGACAAATGCTAGAAGCTAAAGTAATAGAAGAAGGTGGAAGCATGATGCTAGAAGATATATCAAGTAAGCTAAAAAGGAATAAGAATATTAGATTTACTGTGTTGAAATATCTTAAAGATACAGGAAATTATATAAGAATATAATGATGTTTATTTATTTGTTTATTTTTATTTATTTATTTATGACTATTAGTGTTATTATTTAGTGTGATATATATTCATATAGGACACATATACATGCATCGATGCTCCACACTCCAGTTCAGATGGTGGCGGTAATGTACTAATAAGCTAGTCTGCCAACCGCCAATAAACAGAAGAAAAAAAGAAGAAGGTAAAGCAGCAGCTCCGTGTCCTGCGTCTTTATTGACTTAATATCTTCCCTCACCAGGTATGAAATGTATAAACGGTCATGACTGAAATTCATTTTATATATGTCAATGCTGTGAAAATGGCAAATGTCATACTCTAAAGTGTGTAAATAGTCCGTAACAATGACGTTTAAAAGTTTGGTTCAACCACATGTGTACCACGCGCTCCACGCGTGAATGCTAAGTTAATGGCGGATAACGTGATTACAGAAATGTGAAAATGGAGTGAATTTACGTATATATAATGTTTTGACAGTTAATATAACAGATAAGATTTATAAGCTTCAAGTGAAAGTGTTGACAATAGAAGTCAGTTGTTTCACAAGAATAGGTGTAATGAATGTGTTCGAGCAAATAGTATATAAAGAGATATAATTATTTGGAACATGGTACATATGTTAAGATTTTAGGTTGAGTATCATATGTGGACATTGGATGCCATAAATTAATAAGTATTAATAATGTACATTGCGTTCCAAATGTTCATTGAAATTATATGTGTATAATTTCACATATGTGTAATTGGTGGAAACAGTACCTGATGAAAAGCTGTATGCGAGTAGGTTCGTATTTTTCTGCATATTGTGACTTTTTCTAAAGAGATGTTATTGTGTTTTATGATTATTGATATATGAAAATGCAGAAATATTTGCATCATTGAAAAAACAATACACAGACTCCGAAGGTGAAGCAGCAGCTCCGTGTCCTGTGTCTTTATTGACTTAATATCTTCCCTCACCAGGTGGTGAGGGCGCTACACGAGCACCAGTGATCGCGGCCGCACCTCTCATTTCTCATGCCCAGAGCGGTACAGAATGTGTCTGCTGGGCGGCGATCAAACGGACAGGGCAGCACTTTTCCCGAGCGGAGATCGCTAGACAAATCATGTAATAAATTTCTTATCTCGGTTCTTTTGTCGTAAGTTATGCTATTACTACATTAATTTATACTAGCCTACATATAATCCAGTGCTCCCTGAGCGACTAATTACCAGTCAAGCACAAGCACGCTGCAGGGACCCGTCTAGAGTGATAACGACATTGATCTGATCAATAAAGTCTTTCCAAGTCACAGGGCTCAAGTCCAAGTCAAGTCTCGAGTCATTGCTGTCAAAGTCTAAGTCAAGTCTCAAGTCTTCTTTAATTATGGAGACTTGGTTTAAAAGGTTCTACTCCTAAATGACAACATGGGTAACTGGTGCAAACATCAAAAAAATACAAAACTCACTTTCATACCACCACAGAACAATCCACTCCAAAAAGGAGTCCACAAACACAGATTCGACAACTACTTGTACAAAGAAAAACAAACAAAAAGAAAACGAGCAGTCATCTGCACCAACAGGAGGAACAAAATGGCCGACCAAGGCCAAAGATATTGCTTGTCCCCCTGCTAACTCACAAGTTAATGAATGACTGCTCATGAATGAATAAGAGAACCCATACAAACCAAGTTAACCAAAATAAGACCAAGACAGACAAAGTTAAAACAGTCAACCAACAAACAAAGCAGCAGTGCAGTCACATCTCTGATGTACATTCGTCTCCAACCAAGTTACTGGAAACCCCTGGATGTGCAGTTACACCTGCTGAACATAAAACAAAGGATTATCTACAATATTACTCTGCTTAAAACACATGACAAGCTCCCATCATACATACCGAGAGAGACACCACAGAACAATCCACTCCAAAAAGGAGTCCACAAACACAGATTCGACAACTACTTGTACAAAGAAAAACAAACAAAAAGAAAACGAGCAGTCATCTGCACCAACAGGAGGAACAAAATGGCCGACCAAGGCCAAAGATATTGCTTGTCCCCCTGCTAACTCACAAGTTAATGAATGACTGCTCATGAATGAATAAGAGAACCCATACAAACCAAGTTAACCAAAATAAGACCAAGACAGACAAAGTTAAAACAGTCAACCAACAAACAAAGCAGCAGTGCAGTCACATCTCTGATGTACATTCGTCTCCAACCAAGTTACTGGAAACCCCTGGATGTGCAGTTACACCTGCTGAACATAAAACAAAGGATTATCTACAATATTACTCTGCTTAAAACACATGACAAGCTCCCATCATACATACCGAGAGAGATTTACCATGTAGCAAAATGCATGGTAGCTCACCACGCAACACCACAGCCACTAGCATGCTGATGACCAAAAGACGACAACAAATAAAGCCTCTCCTTATATAAAGCAATCATTTTTATAACTGGGAGACTAACCTGAAAATGGCTTAACTGCTAAACAGGAGGATGCACCAAGCCCCAAAACAGAGATTATCTACAATATTACACTCATTAAAACACATGACAAGCTCCCATCATACATACCGAGAGAGATTTACCATGTAGCAAAATGCATGGTAGCTCACCACGCAACACCACGGCCACTAGCATGCTGATGACCAAAAGACGACAACAAATAAAGCATCTCCTTATATAAACAAAGCAATCCTTTTTATAACTGGGAGACTAACCTGAAAAAGGCTTGACTGCTTAACAGGAGGATGCACCAAGCCCCATCCCTTGTTCATAATGACGTACTTTCGCAAAGGTCTAGTACCCAGGATGATGCATCCCAAGTAATCAAACCCTTCCTTTTTTATATCATCGGTACAGAATGTGTCTGCTGGGCGGCGATCAAACGGACAGGGCAGCACTTTTCCCGAGCGGAGATCGCTAGACAAATCATGTAATAAATTTCTTATCTCGGTTCTTTTGTCGTAAGTTATGCTATTACTACATTAATTTATACTAGCCTACATATAATCCAGTGCTCCCTGAGCGACTAATTACCAGTCAAGCACAAGCACGCTGCAGGGACCCGTCTAGAGTGATAACGACATTGATCTGATCAATAAAGTCTTTCCAAGTCACAGGGCTCAAGTCCAAGTCAAGTCTCGAGTCATTGCTGTCAAAGTCTAAGTCAAGTCTCAAGTCTTCTTTAATTATGGAGACTTGGTTTAAAAGGTTCTACTCCTAAATGACAACATGGGTAACTGGTGCAAACATCAAAAAAATACAAAACTCACTTTCATACCACCACAGAACAATCCACTCCAAAAAGGAGTCCACAAACACAGATTCGACAACTACTTGTACAAAGAAAAACAAACAAAAAGAAAACGAGCAGTCATCTGCACCAACAGGAGGAACAAAATGGCCGACCAAGGCCAAAGATATTGCTTGTCCCCCTGCTAACTCACAAGTTAATGAATGACTGCTCATGAATGAATAAGAGAACCCATACAAACCAAGTTAACCAAAATAAGACCAAGACAGACAAAGTTAAAACAGTCAACCAACAAACAAAGCAGCAGTGCAGTCACATCTCTGATGTACATTCGTCTCCAACCAAGTTACTGGAAACCCCTGGATGTGCAGTTACACCTGCTGAACATAAAACAAAGGATTATCTACAATATTACTCTGCTTAAAACACATGACAAGCTCCCATCATACATACCGAGAGAGATTTACCATGTAGCAAAATGCATGGTAGCTCACCACGCAACACCACAGCCACTAGCATGCTGATGACCAAAAGACGACAACAAATAAAGCCTCTCCTTATATAAAGCAATCATTTTTATAACTGGGAGACTAACCTGAAAATGGCTTAACTGCTAAACAGGAGGATGCACCAAGCCCCATCCCTTGTTCATAATGACGTACTTTCGCAAAGGTCTAGTACCCAGGATGATGCATCCCAAGTAATCAAACCCTTCCTTTTTTATATCATCAATGCCAACACTGATAGGTTCATAGGATTTAAACCATGTTAACCAGTCACAAAGGAGTAGGGACACTGATAGGTTCACAGGCTGGTATGACATCAGCCAGTCATACCTGGGTTATACCTTACCCTGCTACATTAATATAAAATTCACACATTGGAATATATACTGCTGCACGTGCATATCCTGTGTCAGGATCCTTGGATCCATCTGTAAATAAAACCATTGACAGAGAAGACCCCCATAGATGCCCAATCAGAGTTGTGTGGCAGAACGTCCAGCGCCAGGCCCTCACTCAATGAATCTGTGAGAACCGGTAGAGGGCTGGGTTCCATATGTAGAGACCTAACTGGATCCCATATGTGTAAAGTCCACGGTATAGCCTCAGAGCCCGTGTTTCCCTGGCAGACTTCTGCCATTTTCCAAGAGGGTTACAATTATCTCTATTCTTCCAGATGCACCTAAACGGTTGTTCATATGTGTAAGTGTTTTCGAAACCTTATTCGGAAAGGATGGGGCTTCCGCAATGTTCTTGTTCCAAGTGAAATGGGGGTTCCAGTGTTATCCAATCTCACTGAGTGGGTAGTGCTGCGACAACGGTGACTGGTCTTCTTGTTGCGAGTCCCGGCTTACACCAAAAAAAGGGGAACAGGAGGCTCTTACAGGACACTGGAAGGGGCAGCATCCATGGCGCTTTGGTAGGGATCCCAATTCATCGGTCATGACCGACATGACTTCAAGAGTGACCGACTGAAAGGGAACGTCTCGGTTACGTATGTAACCCTCGTTCCCTGAAGGAGGGAACGGAGACCTCACGTCTCGTTTCCACGGCTGCTGTTCCACTGCTGAGCAGCCGGATCACCAGCTCGGCTCCTCAGTGAAAACCTGAGTATGCATTGCACCTGCTGCCTAATTATACTCGTGCTGCGATCAGCGGCAGCTGCATGCAATCATCGCATGCCAATGTGCATTGGCTCGTTTAGTTTACACTCAAAGTGGATTGGTCTCTCTAAGCGAGATCCCAATTCGTAGGTCATTACCGACATGAGTTCTCCCTTCCCTCCTTCAGGGAACTAGGGTTACATACGTAAACGAGACGTTCTTTCACACCACATGAATGACATCATGATATCCAAGGACCAATGATGTTTGATGTAGTGTGCCACCATTTTTGATTCAGACTGTATTGGCAGAATGAGTACAGTTGGGTCTTGAAAGTTCTAGTTATAGTAGGCTTTCTTAATATGGATTGAAAAAAAAAGTTAAAAAAGAGGTCCTTTGTATTATATTTCCACTTGCACATATCTTGAAGTTGCCTAAGTTTGGATTGTATAAAGGTGTGTTGATTTATTATTTATACTTATTAATTTATATTTATTTGGTTGTTTTATTGCGTGTTACGTAAGCACCGTTTTATACAGTCTATGGTAAGCATCCGCTGTCCGCTTAGAATAATTTTCTTCCCGACCCGAACGTTCCAGCTAAATTTAGATCTCGTTTCCAGAATCTCACATTTAAATTTCCACTACTGAAAGAAAGAGAGATAGGCTAACAAATAAAAGTGTAGTCTGCACAAAATTGTATGTCATTTTATTCGTCTTGTGTTAAACTTATTGACTTTGACTTGAATTTATATGAATTATCTTAAGACACAAAATTTGTTTAATATTTTATGCAACACAGTAGGAAAAAAGTGTCAGAGAAAAAAAAATGTTGTACATAAATTGTATTTCTTATTTTTATTCATCTTGTCAGGATACAATTAGTTTAACATTTACAACACAATAGCGAAAAGTGTCGCAGAGAGAAAAAAATTATGTAGGTTGTACAAAAATAGCCTATAGTTATTTTTTCGTCTTGTCAAAATAAATTCGTTTTTGACATTTTTCTGTTAACACAGTAGAAAAATATTGCAGAGAAAAATAAATAAATATGACATCTGTAATTTAAAATTATAGGCTAAGCAAAATATAAACAAAACCGAGTTGAACGTCCTTCAAAGACAGCGCATCCACACTTTACTCCATCCTTATTCTGCTCTGTCACTTATCGACAACCTGCCTGTTCTGTCTGAGAGTCGTATATTTACCACCGGTACAGCCTGCTCTGAGCATCGTTATGCACATGCTGCACACAGACCCCGGCAAATCAAACTTGTGACGCAGAAGGCATGCGTGCAGCGTGTGCATAACAGTCTGAGTGCAGACTGTACCAGTGGTCAATAAGAATAAAGTGCAGATATGCTGTTCTGAATGGACGTGGGGAACAGGATATTATTAGACCACCCACTCCTGGTCAAATTACACCAGAGTTACCGACCGCTACTGCGATTTATTTGGGAATTTAATCAGCTGCAAAAAATCTGGTCAGGTCCCGCAGGAGAGCCGCGGGAATGCAGGCCTCTACTCAGGGGCCCCCTAATGTTCGGGGCCCTGGGCTGCAGCCCATGTTAGCCATTGGGATAACGCGACCCTGCTACACTAGTACACTCATGCACTATTTAGTCAACCATGTAGTGTATGACTTATATAAGGTTATTTTGTCATTCATAATCGGAGTCACATCATGTGTATAGCCATAAGATAACATGTGCATGATGAAGAGCAAGAGAAAAGAGCGCAAATATATTAACTAAAATATGTATTTCTAAAATATATTTGTTGTTGTACTTCTAAATTTACTTTGAATTTTATTTTTCTTGAGAACATTAACTCTAATGAGATTATAATAAACAGTCCCTTGCATTTACAGAAGAAAATGACCGTAACGGGATACAAAATTTTCAGAAGACTGAATGAGTTCCTGCAGAAAATTATAGCTTTGACCAATTGAAACTTATTTTTTTTCTATTTATCTATAATTTGTGAATTTACCCTGTTATTCTGCTTCTATTTTTACTATGTTAAAAATGCTGTTTATAAAATGTATGTTTTTGGCACAGAGCATAGAACTGTTTATTTAGTAAAAATGTTTACTTAGTAATAAAAAAAAAGCTTTTTAAGTGAAGGCAAACTGTTCAAGTGTTTGTTACCAAATATTAGTGTATACTTGTGTATAATAGCGTATACTTGGCCCCACTCTTCGAACCCACGGCCTTTGGGTTACAAGTCCGACTCTCTAACCATTAGGCCACAGCTGCCCCACACACACACACACACACATATATATATATATATATACTATTTTTCCTTTCTTACAATACCACAATATATTGCAATATACCGTATCGTAACTCCTGCATTGTGATACATATTTTATTGACATTCTTAGCGATACACAGACCTAATGAACAAGTTTAGCGTCCAACAATCTGCATTGCATTAAAGAATGTGCTGATTTTATTTCCGAGTTAGTGCTGGCTGCAGATAAAGTTTTAATTGTTGGTGATTTTAATATCCATGTTAATAATGAAAAAGATGCATTGCTATCAGCATTCATAGACATTCTGAACTCTATTGGGGTTAGACAGCACCCATCTCAGGACCTACTCATTGTCAAAACCATACTCTAGATTTAATACTTTCACATGGAATTTATGTTGATGGTGTTGAAATTATGCAGCCAAGTGATGATATCTCAGATCATTATTTAGTCTTGTGCAAACTTCATATAGCTAAAACTGTAAATTATAATCCTTTTTACAAGTATGGAAGAACCATCACTTCTACCACAAAAGACTGCTTTGTAAGTAATCTTCCTGATTTATCACAATTCCTTAGCATATCCAAAACCTCAGAACAACTTGATGATGTAACAGAAACATACCAATGTAAAAAACTAGCGGAATGCATAGTCGATGTAAAAACTGGATGATGAGTAATTTCTTACTGCTAAATTCTGAAAAAACAGAGGTGTTAATTATAGGACCTAAAAACTCTGCATATAATAATCTAGAACACTCTCTAAGACTTGATGGCTGCTCTGTCAATTCTTCGTCATCAGTTAGGAACCTAGGTGTGCTAATTGATAGCAATATTTCATTAGAAAGCCACGTTTCTGGCATTTGTAAAACTGCATGTTTCCATCTCAAAAATATATCTAAATGACGACCTATTCTATTAATGTCAAACGACTCTCTCTTTTCTAGCATTTTAAATACAGTTGCTCCTTTATGCTTATGGAAGATTAAGGAAAACATTCTGACACCGTGGTATAATGAGCACACTCGCACCCTAAAGAGAGCAGCCCGGAAAATGGAACGCAGCTGGAGGAAAACAAAACTAGAGGTATTTCGTATTGCTTGGTGGGAAAGTAACCTATCCTACAGAAAAGCAATAAAAACTGCTAGATGTGATTACTTTTCTTCTCTTTTAGAAGAAAACAAACATAACCCCAGGTATTTATTCAATACAGTGGCTAATTTAAGAAAAATAAAGCATGAAAAAGTGTTGACATTTCCCAACAGCACAGCAGTAATGACTTTATGAACTACTTTACTTCTAAGATCGATACTATTAGAGATAAAATTGTAAACATGCAGCCATCAACTATAGTATCGCATCAGCCAGCTTGCTATAGATAGAACAATTCCACTCATTCTCTACTATAGGAGAGGAAGAATTGTATAAACTTGTTGAATTATCTAAACCAACAACATGCATGTTAGACCCTATTCCATCTAAGCTCATAAAAGAGGTGCTTCCAGAAGTCATAGATCCTCTTCTGACTATTATTAATTCATCATTGTCATTAGGATATGTCCCCAAAACCTTCAAACTGGCTGTTATTAAGCCTCTCATCAAAAAAACACAACTTGACCCCAAAGAACTAGTTAATTACAGACCGATCTCGAATCTCCCTTTTCTGTCCAAGATACTAGAAAAGGTAGTATCCTCACAATTAGATTCCTTCTTAGAGAAAAATGCTATCTGTGAGGATTTCCAGTCAGGATTTAGACCGTATCATAGTACTGAGACTGCTCTCATTAGAGTTACAAATGACCTGCTCTTATCATCTGATTGTGGTTGTATCTCTCTATTAGTGCTATTGGATCTTAGCGCTGCGTTCGACACTATTGACCACAGCATTCTTTTGCATAGACTAGAAAACTTTGTTGGCATTAATGGAAGTGCATTAGCATGGTTCAAATCCTACTTATATGACCGCCATCAATTCGTAGCAGTGAACGAAGAGGTATCATATCGATCACAAGTGCAGTATGGAGTACCTCAAGGCTCAGTACTAGGGCCATTACTCTTCACGCTTTACATGTTACCCTTGGGAGATATCATCGGGAAACACGGTGTTAGTTTTCACTGTTATGCTGATGATATTCAGCTCTATATTTCTTCGCAGCCCGGTGAAACATACCAATGTAAAAAACTAGCGGAATGCATAGTCGATGTAAAAACTGGATGATGAGTAATTTCTTACTGCTAAATTCTGAAAAAACAGAGGTGTTAATTATAGGACCTAAAAACTCTGCATATAATAA
>NW_015506271.1:112517-118853 GCF_001515645.1 Sinocyclocheilus grahami | reverse complement strand
ACCTGGTTTCTCCCAAGGTTTTTTCTCCATTCTGTCACCGATGGAGTTTTGGTTCCTTGCCGCTGTCACCTCTGGCTTGCTTAGTTGGGGACACTTAATTTCCAGCGATATCGTTGACTTGATTGCAAATGATTGCAAAGATACTATTTAAACTGAACTGAGCTGGATGATGACATCACTGAATTCAATGATTAACTGCCTTTAACTGAAAAATGAGTGTTTACTATTGTCATTTTACATTATTGACACACTATTTGGCTAGTTAATGCTGTTCAGTTGCTTTGACACAATCTGTATTGTTAAAAGCGCTATATAAATAAAGGTGACTTGACTTGACTATTTACTTTTTCAATACCTGAAAATAGCATGCAGCTTAATTATAATAATAATACAATAAGAATAAACATGAAATCATATACCTACATATAGCGTATATCTAGAAATACATATAGTGAGAATAACCTCTTGTTTTGAGATGTTTTCTGACCATTACATCCAGTAGTAGTTATTTATTTTTATTGCCATGACAGCATCTAATGCTATCTTCATGGCAAAAACTGAGATGTAATAATACAGGAGTTACATAAGCACAAAATAAAAACCAAGCAAACAGAAAAATACAGCAGTTAAAATTATCCACTACGTGCACAAAGGCTGTTTCTATAAAGTGGGGCAATTCCAACTTTGCAAGGAAAGTCTGGCACTTCTGACTCACAGCCTGTAAGTATGTTTTCTTATTTAAAGAATTTGCCACTGATGATTCAAACGCGAGTTATGAGCAGTGTAGAGAAGCGCTTGTTGTTTGTAATTTCTCCGATCACAAATGCAGACATGGTTTTATGTTTACATAGCGCGCTATGCAATGCAACGCGTAAAAAGACAGTATAAGTCATTATAATCAGTAATTATGTCCCCACTGGATGCTACAAATGCCTCGTTTGTAATGGGTTTTATTGGTTTTGTCTCATCGTGCTGGGAGACGGCGTCACAGTAGGGTGAGGGGCATAACATTTCCGTCACACGCTTGAGGTATTTGGCCAATCACAACGCACTGGATAGATGGCCAATCAGAGCACACCTCGCTTTTCAGAACGATGAGCTTTGTAAAAATCGATGTGTTTCAGAAAGGCGGGGCATAGAGGAGCAACAATAATGTACATTATGTGGAAAATAATGTGTTTTTTGAACCTTAAACCGCATAAACACATTGCATTACACCAAATACACAAAATAATGTTCTTTTTAGCAACGTCATATGACCCCTTTAATATTTAGTTGATATTTTGCTGGCTACATACCAAGCTACTGTTAATAAATATGCCTCAGCTTGTCAATGTAGCATTAATGGATTGATCATGACTAATGTTTACTGCTTTGACATTACAGGGACTGATGAACACACTGGGCTCAGTGGAGAGTGGCTAATGAAGCCCTCTTCACTGGAAAGTGTAATGCTGCCATCAAAGGTTTTGAGTAAGTAAACAAGTTATGTAAAATATACTTTTATTCATGTGCTGTTGACACTGAATGTAAATACTAACACTTTAAGCAAAGGTCTTACTGCCTTCTTTTTATGCTTGATTTCCGTGCATTTATTGTGACAGAGCAGGGACTTGAGGGCAAAATTTCTGCCGCTCAAGTCCAAAGAAAGTGGGAGAACCAAACAAAACAAAACAAAAATATAAAATAAGATTTTTAATTTTTTTATTAGTTCACCCCAAAATTTTAAGTCGTTCATGATTTGATCATGCTAATGTTTTTCATTGTCATAGTAATGCAATAATCTAATGAATGTAATTGACTGTATTGATATTGTGCTTTTAAATTTTTGCAGGATCTCAAATGTCCACAGACTGGTGTTTTCGCCGGTCTTGGAAACCAACGTAAAAGGTGCACTTGCGCTACCTACTGGTCGGGAGTGCGGAGCGCACAGAGTTTAATAAGGGGATGAAGAAATGAAAGGGGAGAAAAAATTTAATACTTCTATATTCTTTATCTTTTTAAAATATGTAAAAATGTCCTCATATATTCTTGATTGCCTTTATCCGTTTTGCTACACCTTAGATTGCTATAATAATTCTCAAATTGTCGAGAGCTGAAGTTTTCCTCTTTCATATGCAATACCTTTTTGAATGCTTTGCTTTTCTGGGTGTCCACATTTGTCACAATTACTAGTTTATTTGTTTTGTGCAAACTGTAATTTTCTCAGTCTCGTAATGATAACCTTCTTTCTATTGCATTATCTAATTCTCTCACCCCCAAAAGTCCTGGACTTGGTATAAATGTCTTTTTTTTATTCCATTATCTCACATTAATTTGTTAATTTCATCTTTACTTATTGAAACTTTGATTTCATCTTGTGATTGTTTCAGTGCCATCTTTGGAGTGAGTCTCAGCCAAAAGGCACGTGGTTTTGATAAATGAGGCTTTTAAAAATGCAAAACACCATACAAATTAATAAACTAATATAAATTATACAAAACTTCTCATTTAATTGTATTTGATGGTTTGAAGATTGCGTTTAACAGACTACACATTACTTCCTCAATTATAGTACCATTAACATCAGTCAAAACATAATCTTATCATTAGAATCTCCTACATTTTCAAGTGTCTCTTTTCTGAGTTTATCCCAGATAGAAATACTAACAGACCTCCATCACTTAACAGTTTTGCTTGTTCAGTTATCACCTAACTTGGCCTTCAATGTATCGGTAAGTTTAAAGGATTTGGGGATCCTAAAAAAAAAAGTGTTACCTTTTTTGACGGACAGTTAATAATGTAGACATAATACAAACCCATATTTTATTCATTCTCAGTCATGTTTGGGGTAGAATATAATTTATTAGGCATTAAAATGTTTAAAACATGAAAAATCCCAAAAGCAATTATGATACAGATTTAGTTATTGTTCAGATATAACAAAAATCATGAAATCATTGTTAGTACAAGACTGAGTCATTTAATCTCATCACAGTTTACCACAATTTGTTCACCAGTTTAAGAATTTTTACCAGTGTGAATTATCTGGTGCTGTTTCTGTTCAGCATCTGTACTAAAGGTCTTCTCACACTTAAAGCACACATGATTCTTCAAACTAGTTTGAACTAGTTTAATTTTAAAACATTCAGCTGTGAAATATTCTTTCCACACAGAGAACACATGTGAGGCTTCTCTTCTGAATGAACTTTCAGGTGGTCTACATTAATTGTATATATAATTGTAAACAAAACTACATTAATCCACAACAATAAAAATCAATTCAATAAAACACTTAAAATTCATTCAAAACATAAAAATCAACAATTTACTGTATATCGTGCCATTAAATATTTTTTAAACATCATTTTACTTATTAAAAAAATATGTCCGATGGCAAATCATTCCAGATTTTGGTTCTTCTATAAATTACAGTCTGTTGCTTTGCATTAGTTTATCTGTTATGTTACTTATGGCTACTTATTAGGTTCTGTGTCTCATTTAGTTAGGATTATCTTTTTTTATATTTAGAGCTTGATTCCTCTATACAGTGTTCAGTCTTGATTTAACTTGAATATGTGAGGGAATCAGGTCAGTTTACCTTAAAGTGGACAGGAGTGTGGAGGTGATACTGGGAAGTTGGGAAACAAGAGATGTTAAAATTATTGATCTTGTAATAAATAAACCTGGAGTGACAAATTATTTAGTCCCAAAGATCTTAAAGCTTGAATTAGTTGAAATCTTGCTTTTTTACATGCATCACATTCATAAGTATGTGCTCTATGGTTTCTACTCATCCAAATGTCGTCACAATTTCCATGTTTCCCTTTTGTATTCAGACATTTAAAGACCAATGTTCGATACACATGCTTAGAATATAATATTCTTAGCGAGAACTGTCCCTTTCAATATACATACAATGAGAACATGTCTTTATATTAGCCAGCTACACCACTGTAAGGACCACCCACTGGTCCAACGACAGAATCCAATGGCGTGGGGTGAAAGATTCTGCAAGTGTCTTGTCTGCTGCGTCTGTTTATAAAAAAAAAAAAAAAAAAAAAAAAAAAAAATTAAATTTTATTCTCCCAATTTATAATCTGACTCCATTTGTAAATTGAATTCTAAAGACAATTTCAATAAATACTTCATTTATAGTGGATCATAAGATTAGTGGTGCATTAATTTGATCTTTCTGGGAAACCCTTACTTTCAACTACTAATTCGCCAGAGACAACGCCACAGAGGGGCAATGAATGTGGTAACAATTAACATTGAGAGCAACATAAAATAAAAATCAGATACAGGCTCACAAATAAAAGGTTTTATAAAATGATAAATTCTAAATTTCAGTCTTTAAACCGTATTTTAAGAGGGATGAGCCAAAAATATCAATTATAAATCAGTCATTAGGACTAAATTTAAACAAACTGAATGTTTCACAAAATTAGTAAACCAAGATTTACACATACTAAATCTCTCGCATTAGTGTTATGACATTTTAGCCCAATATTGCAACAATTTGCTTGACGTAGGGCATCGTGGGGATCCGTAAACGACAATGGGAGTTGGGACGCAAGTTTCCATCATTTCAGCTCGTGTAGGGTGTCATAGTGGACAACAAAAATAGTGTAGTCTGAACCCGGCATTAACCCATGTTCTTGGTTTCATTTCTGGTAGCTTTATACTTCAGTTCAAGGATGTCCCACTACTTTTGCTGCCAAGCTCCTGGAGAAATCAAAATACACACAGTCTTGCTAAACAGATTTATTTGATGAACATAGAAGACCTCAAATAAAATTCCCAATGGTTAAACTGGCATGGTTAGCTGCATGCACAGGTGGTTGGGCAACACTTCGGTCTGGCAGGACATTGATCATCATGGGAAGCGTTATCAGCACACATTTGGTCTGAGACATTGATCAGGCCTCACTGCATGGACACAGATAGTCAGAATTAGTCTATTCATTTAGCAGCAAACAGCACAAAGCACTCAAAGCATGAGCCAGAAGTTTTACTTCCACAGCTAATTGTATTCGGTTTTATTAATTTATTTTGAAAAGCAATGCACTTGAAATGGTGCTATGGGCCAAATTCAGGTACTTCATTTAAAAATATTATTTTTTTATTTTTTTTATTTTATTTTTTTAAAACGCGTGCTGGGGAACAAAGCATATATAACATACCTTCAAATGGAGGTGTACATTCACGTCCACATTTAGTGCTGCAGCATTTCTCATCGTTTGGACAGTCAATATCATTGACACACAACTTTTTACACAAACCTACTCCAAGGAATCTCCTTGGACACACTCCTGGCTTTTCTGTTATACAAACAGGGAAACCAGATCACTGAATGACTTGCTGTAATAGAGGGGGAAAAGCCGACCAATGAATTAGTATAACATACCCTTAGAGCCATACACTGATGTCCACATCCATTGCTGCAGCATTTCTCATCATTCGGACAGTCACCATCTTGGGAACACATCTCAACACACGCTCCTAATCCAAGGTTTTTGCTTGGACACACTCCTGGCTTTTCTGTTATACAAACACAACAGGGAAACCAGATCATTGAATATACACACACACACACACACACACACACACACACACTGGGGGAAAAAAAAGTATTGTCAGCCACCAATTGTGCAAGTTCGCCCACTTAAAAGATGAGGCCTGTAATTTTCATCATAGGTATACCTCAACTATGAGACAATGAGAAAAAAAATCCAGAAAATCACACTGTAGGATTTTTAAAGAATTTATTTGCAAATTATGGTGGAAAATAAGTATTTGGTCAATAACAATTTCATCTCAATACTTTGTTATATACCCTTTGTTGGCAATGACAGGGGTCAAACGTTTTCTGTAAGTCTTCACAAGGTTTTCACACACTGTTGCTGGTATTTTGGCCCATTCCTCCATGCAGATCTCCTCTAGAGCAGTAATGTTTTGGGGCTGTCGCTGGGCAACACGGATTTTCAACTCCCTCCAAAGATTTTCTATGGGGTTGAGATCTGGAGACTGGCTAGGCCACTCCAGGACCTTGAAATGCTTCTTACGAAGCCACTCCTTCGTTGCCCGGGCGGTGTGTTTGGGATCATTATCATGCTGAAAGACCCAGCCACGTTTCATCTTTATGCATGATGCCCCAAAGCATGATGTTTCCACCCCCATGCTTCACAGTAGGTATGGTGTTCTTTGGATGCAACTCAGCATTCTTTCTCCTCCAAACACGACAAGTTAAGTTTTTACCAAAAAGTTCTATTTTAGTTTCATCTGACCATATGACATTCTCCCAATCCTCTTCTGGATCATCCAAATGCTCTCTAGCAAACTTCAAACGGGCCT
>NW_015506271.1:101319-110203 GCF_001515645.1 Sinocyclocheilus grahami | reverse complement strand
ATTTTTTCACACCAAGCTGCTTACCTATTGCAGATTCAGTCTTCCCAGCCTGGTGGAGGTCTACAATTTTGGTCTTGGCCATGGTGGAGTTTGGAGTGTGACTGTTTGAGGTTTTGGACAGGTGTCTTTTATACTGATAACAAGTTCAAACAGATACCATTAATACAGGTAACGTGTGGAGGACAGAGGAGCCTCTTAAAGAAGTTGTTACAGGTCTGTGAGAGCCAGAAATCTTGCTTGTTTGTAGGTGACCAAATACTTATTTTACCGAGGAATTTACCAATTAATTCTTTAAAAATCCTACAATGTGATTTTCTGGATTTTTTTTCTCATTTTGTCTCTCATAGTTGAGGTATACCTATGATGAAAATTACAGGCCTCTCTCATCTTTTTAAGTGGGAGAACTTGCACAATTGGTGGCTGACTAAATACTTTTGTCCCACTGTGTGTGTGTGTGTGTATATATATATATATATATATATATATAAAAAAATGCACACAAGTATAACAAAACCTCTATATGGAGGCATACACTGATGTAGACATCCTTTGCTGCAACATTTCTGGTTGTTTGGACAGTCACGGTCATGAGAACACCTATCAACACACACTCCTGCTCCTTCATTATTGTTGTTTTTTGGGCACACTCCTGGTTTTTCTGGTTCAGCTGTTATACAAAACGCATGATTACTGAATTTATATTAATTTTAAAAAAAAGCGTGCTGGAAACAAAGCATCAATATAATAAATTCCTATAAATGGAAGTGTACAGTCAAGTCCACATTTAGTGCGGCAGCATTTCTCATCTTTTGGACAGTCACTGTCATGAGAACACCTATCAGCACACGCTCCTGAAAATACTCCTTCATGGTTGTTTTTTGGGCACACTCCTGGCTTTACTGTTATACAAACATGATAGAGAAAGCAGATCACTGAATGACTCCCTGTAATAGGGGAAAAAAGCTGACCAATGCATTAATATAACATACCTTTAGATACAGCCGTACACTGATGTCCACATCCATTGCTGCAGCATTTCTCATCATTCGGACAGTCACCATCTTGGGAACACATCTCAACACATGCTCCTAATCCAAGGTTTTTGCTTGGACACACTCCTGGCTTTTCTGTTATACGAACATGATCGAGAAATCAGATCACTGAACGCCTTACTGCATATAAAAATTAAAAATAAAACACCAATATAATATAAATACCTTTACACTGACGTCCACATCCTTTGCTGCAGCACTTATCATTCGGACAGTCACTGTCATGGGAACACAACTCGACACACTTTACTAAAAAAGCTACTGCAAGATTGTTATTTGGACACACTCCTGGTTTTTCTGGTTCTGCTGACATTCAAAACACAATAGAAAAACCATTACTGTATTAAATAAAAAAAAAATAAAAAAAATTCCCCACATACACGGAAAGGAAGCTGACCCACACACCAATGTAACAAATACCTCTATATGGAGCCATACACTGACATCCACATCCATTGCTGCAGCATTTCTCATCATTTGGACAGTCACTATCATGGGAACATATCTCAGCACACACTCCTATTCTGAGGTTCTTGCTTGGACACACTCCTGGCTTTTCTGTTACACAAACACATGACACCGAAACCTCACTGAATGCCTCACTGCATTTAAAAATTAAAAAAATAAACAACCCCAAGCTGACCCACACACCAATGTAACAAATACCTTTATATGGAGCCATACACTGACGTCCACATCCATTGCTACAGCACTTCTGGTTGTTTGGACAGTCACACGAACACATCTCAGCACACACTCCTGACACTGCTACTTCAAGATTATTTTTAAGACGCACTCCTGGCTTTGCTGACATGCAAAACACAACAGAATAAAATATATATATATATATATATATATAACACCAACTTTGTCAACCTTCAAAATTCCAAGTTTAAAGTGTGTTGCTTGTGGTTTCTTTGCAATTACATGAAACTAGCAATTTGAGACTTTAGAGCCTTCTCAGCATTTCTTTGCAAACCCTCTAACATTCACTATTAATTGAAACTCATTGAAAGCAGGGAGTAAACATACAGCCCCACAATCATATCGAAAGCATGCCTGTCTTCTAGAGCAATCTTTATTAGAAACATCCTTGACAGGACAACACAACCATCAGCGTCACCAGACACTAATAAAGATTCAACAGGATAATTAGGAGACCACAGAGTGCTAAAATCACTTTCAGCACTTGCAAGCCAGTGGCTGTGAGACGCATGTATCAAACTGAAGTATAACAGACAAATGTATGCATGTATCAAACCAAAGTGGTTTAAAAATCCACCATTTATCCCTAAACTATTTCAAAGGCATGGAGGGACAATACAACATAGAACCTGCCTCACTACTGGTGGTGTAGTGCATAGTAATGCCAACATAAAACATGGACAAGTCCATTTTAATACAATATATACAAATAAATACTTCTAATATACCATGACCACCACAGTAACACTTCAAGCATTTTAACACTTCATTAAATGCTCGCAAGTCATGATTAGCCCCGATGCTAAATTGCATGTAAAGAACAAAACATTTGGGGAAAAAAAAAAAAAAAAATTCAAGAGTGATCGTATACATACGTGGTAACAACCTTGCAGCCAAATGAATGGATCCATTTACTGTTAAAAAAAATAAAATAAAAATAATAGTAGCTATATAACATTAATAAATGTCAATTTTGGTCATTGTGTCTCCCTTGTAATGGAAGAAATATAAACATTGCTTTTTTTAAACTACACAAACGAAGTTTAACTTTCACTGGACGTCTGGTTGGCTAATGTATACTTATACGTTCTGATATGTGCCTAAAAGTACATATATATATATAAATAAAAGTTCCTACTTATTTCTTCGCACGGAGTAATGAAGTTAAAAGACCTCACCTGCTCCTTCAGCTCTTGTGCTCAAACAAACAGAGACACAAAATAAAGCAGCAATCAACGAGCAGCACACTCCAGCTGTCATCCTCTCGACCTGCGACCTCACAATACACTCTGCTGAAAAATGCGCTGATTTAATCGATCAGGAGGCTTTCAGAACGCGTTTTGAAATGCGTTTTTAAGGATCCAAGGATGCCTGGTGCAACTCCAACTCTGATGAAACTCACCTGCCTGTTGCTGCCTAATCTTGAAGACCCTGATTAGGTTGTTCAGGTGTGTTTGATTAGGGATGGAGACGATTGAGACACGACAAAACACTCCTGGAGTAGCCTAATTATGTAACCTGCACAAATCGACACTGAATATAATAATAATAATATTAATAAAGTTTGCAGTCATTTTTAATATACGGCCAACGTTTTTGAATTTGAATTTAATACATTTAAAATTCAAGTACCTAAATAGATGATTAAATAACATTTTGCATATAACCATGAGAGTAGGCTATAGGCCAGTGTTTCTCAACCTTTCTTTAGTCGCGGCACCCTTTGGAAATTTTAACAAATTTGTGGCAACCTACAAAATGTATTTTGTCACAATACTTGAATGTCTAACTTTGATATGATACTTTGAAAAGTATATTTGGTACAGCAGGGAAGAACTGCAGAATATACTGTCATACAGATATTTTTTAACATTCTTACATTTTTTTTGTCCATCAATGGTGGCAATCAGTAGGCTAATTTCTAAGGAAGAGACCAATTTATGTGACAGATTTTAATGTAGGCTTTTATTAATATGTAAACATTGTTTAATTACCATTTGATATCTCTCAATTTTTTGCTCACTCAGTGTATTTTTATTTTACAGTGGGGTAATTTTGTTGCAGTAGCACGCTATTTGATTTCAAACTTTGAATTGAATAAAAAATGACAAGAAGTCAGTAATAAAACAAGAACAAATAATGAAATTACTAATGATAGCACAAATAAAAAAATAACAATAGGCCTACAAATGAAATAAATTACTTTTTAGTTTTTCAGGTAGGTCTAACTGTAGGACTATTAATATATTGTGTTTGTTTGTTTGTTTGCTTTTACCAATTATCCAAATAATGATTGGTCCTAGAAAGCTATTATTATCAGAACACGTGAGCATAACATAGCGGTTAGCAGATCAATGAATGAGAGGGCAGTGTTACCAGAGTTGCTCATATACCACACCATGATACAACACAGTAGGGCTATTGCAAACAGAAACAATACTGTACTACATATTAGTTTCCTGTCGACTCTACTTTTGAGTGGACTTTGCTGTTCCGATGAGTGGAGCATAATACGCAGAGCGTCACACCACGTGAAAGTGAAACCTGAGCGGTGAACTCATTTTCGGCAGCCGGAATTTCGGTGCATCTCTAATTCTTGATGACATCAGAAATAGATACTAAATAATAGATGCTTTTTTGAACATTTTAGAAATGTAAAAATATTAAAAATATATATTTTTACACGGCACCCCGGTTGGGAAATACTGGGCTAGGCTATAGCCTACCTTAAGAAAACCAGCACTCGTAGTAACTGTTGAGGAAAATGATTCACGCGCTCGTTTTGTACTTTTTATGTTTTATTCCTCTGATTGGTGAGTAATACATATTTGACGTCTCTGTACAGGGTTGCTCTTTGTAGCATTTAGAATATTTACGTGTTGCGTCGTACATCTCTAGGAGTGTTTGGTGTCGAGACAGATGAGATGTCAGCGATGGAGGGAGATTCCTTCACTCTCCGTACTGGTCTTACAGAAATACAGAGAGATGATGAGATCGAGTGGAGGTTTGGATCGAGCAGAACTCGTTTAACCAGAATAGCGGCGGGGAACATTACTACATACAATGACGAGACATTTAGAGACAGACTGCAGCTCGAAAGACAGACTGGAGATCTCACCGTCACAAACATCACTAATGAACACACTGGCGTTTATCAACTGAGCATCATTATCAGGAATAAGAAGTCAACCAAGCGATTCGCTGTCACTGTTTATGGTGAGATGAAGTTGTAGGTGTTGTAAACAATAGAAAATCTTTCTAGTTTTGTTTATGTTTCCCCTTTGTTTCCCAGCTCCTGTGCCTATTCCTGTAATCTTCAGTGATACTTCACAATGTGCTTTATCGGCTGAAAGATCATCGAGGATCTTCCTGTGTTCAGTGGTGAATGTGAGTGATGTGACTCTCTCCTGGTACAAAGGAAACAGTTTATTGTCCAGCATCAGTGTGTCTGATCTCAGCATCAGTCTCTCTCTACCTCTGGAGGTGGAATATCAGGAGAAAAACACCTACAGCTGTGTAGTGAACAATCCTGTCAGCACCCAGACCAGACATCTGGACATCGATCAACTCTGTCAAATACATTCAGGTAGTCTAGATCCAGTTTTGTGCATTTTTGTGAAAGAGCTTTTATAATGCATTTTCTTCAGTGCTTGATTTAGTGTCTCTCTTCAGACTGCGACCTTTGTTTTGACTCTCCTGAAGCTGTGATCCGACTGGTCGTCTCTGCTTTGATAAGTGTAGCTGCTGTGGCCGCTGTTGTTCTTCTGGTTAATGACATCAGAAGATTCGGAAGAACACAGACAATGAAACGGTGATGTACTTGATATTGCATAGCAATAATAAACATTTAGTTTCTTTCTCTCTCTCTGCCTCAACATTTTTTATATTTCTTTCATTTATTTATTTTAGTGTTATAGTCTGATGCAAACATTGTGCCATTTAGGTTTGTTAAAAAAAAAAAGGTAAAGAGCAAATAGGCCACTTCAAGTGGTACGACATGTACCATGTAACACCCTGTCTAATCTTTCTTTATGCCTATGGCAATTATAAAAAATTCCAATCAATCCACAATGGTAGCACTCCAGAAAGCATCCACTCTTGCTTTTCACTCTGACTTCTTACAGTAGTCTCAGTTTTGTCAGTTAATTTGGCTTTATTATGTATTTGCACACAAATCAAACACTGCATGAACTGACTAATGAACTGACTTTGGAAGCAAACAATTGGGTTTGGGGGAATAATCAGTATTTATGAAGGCCACTTCTAATGGTAAGACATGTAAACATCCTCTTTCAAACTTGCAATCCATCCACAATGGTAGCACTCCACGCTCGCTGTTCAATCTGACTTTATATAATAGTCTTAGTTTTATCAGTTCATTTGGCTTGTGTATTTGCATACAAATCAAACACTGCATGAACTGAACTAATGAACTGATGCAAACAATTGAGTTTTAGAGGAATATTCAGTATTTATGCAATTATTAATGGCACAGAACAGAAGAGACACTTTGCACATATAAGACCAATCACAAATCCCCATGCGAACAGCCTAAAGATTAAACTAATAAGAACCATTTCGATCAACATTGTAAAGACAGAAATGTATAAATCATTTTAGATTACTCATCATATAATCAGTTGTGGGACTAGTCTGTCATAAATTGCATTTCATTCATTTCTGAACTTTCTACCGTCCGTTACTGGAAATTAAATGGTTGATATGTCCCAATCTCAATAAAGTTTACACGCTTTCAGTCCGTGAACTGAATGTCGCTCTCGCTGTCTGTGGAAATTTGGCCAGGACCGGTTCCAGAAGAAATCACTGAGGCATTTTTGTCCCGTCCATTGCTTTGGTTATCAGTGTCAATCTCTGATATTTCTAGAATGAATCCAGCATAAATGTTGATGCAATTCCCGAAACGTTGCAGCATGTATGAGTCCGAAAAACGAAAGTTTCATACAAATTCAGAATGGATTATAGCCTAGAAAGCACACAAAGCGCACTCCCATTATTATCACTAAAAGCATTACTCATCTTAGTTCATTAAGATTTCACAAAGTTCCGTTATAATCAATGAAGCTCTCTAAACTACACAATGAATCTATTATTTAGGCTACATCCCGTCTGCACTTATGAGATGATTCACAAGCGTGCAAAACTCCGGTGCTTTCAACGTTAAGTGAATTCTGAATACTCTTAACGTTTCTGATTGGCTACTGCGTTGAAGAGATCAACAGATATGTCTGTGATTGGCTACATTGTTCAATGCCACAAAAACACATTGGACAGTTCGCCAGATCTTTAATTGCTTTTGCTTTCATTTGAGGGTATTTAGCGCCATCTAGTACCCTCGTACATCCGGGCCTGGGCTTGGCTAACTGCTCCAATTGCAGCAGGACTGACATTTGCGGGGCAAATTGAGTGTGTAAAGTAAGCTAATACATCAACCAAACCTTGCTTATCTGTTTATAGCAAATACAGCTCATGTTCATTTACACAGCTTAACTATGTTTATATTGTTACCGTGGTTATGTATGTACTGTAATGGATGGATTCATGCTGATCCTGAGGTTGATTTAATTGATCTTCACTGAAACCTGTTATAAAAATACAGAAAGAGACACAGCAACAAAAATATAGTTTTAATTTTGCAGTATGCAGGCCATGAATGCATTCACACACATAAAGAAAACACATTCTTTCAACAGTGAAAAAGCTCACAGGTACAGCATAAAAACTGAACTGATCAATATCTTACCCCACTGGAGTTCCTTGCTTAGATAATTTCGTGATCTGGAAGCAAACAGATTTAAATCTATTGTAAATCCTGAACTTCACTAAGACAGGCAGAACGATATGTAGTTACTGAAAACACAACAATAGCATTTGTTTTCTTTTAGCAGTATTGCTCTTTTTGGAGTCAGAGCTATCTTGATAGCTAAACTTATTTTTCATTAAACTTTTAAGCTTCCTTCAAGGTTAGTTGTAAAACCTTCTCCAGGATGTGTAAAATGGCAAAATTCAAGACTAGTCATATTTCTTTAGTATTTATATGTTTGCTCTTCAGTCTAAAGTAGAGCATCACAAGATCAGCACTGTATTTAATATTTCTGTATTAATGTTGTTTCTTTGTGTTGGTGTTTATTATCTGAATGGACAAACTTCATACAAGTACATCATATGCATTATACAAACACCAACAAAAATACAGCTGAGCTCAAACACGGATCATATTTGCAGTAGCTATGTTTATATAGTAATCATATTGGTAATCAGATTTCACTCATGTTTTTTCATGTTATAAGAACTGTGGGTGATACTTACCCTTGCAGCGATAGTAAATCACAAGAGCCACAAGCACTGGCACTAACACTACACAAACACATATCAGTGCTATATAACCTGGGTGAAGACCTGATACTGTAATGATAAAGAGAGACAGTCATTAGTGTGAATGTGTCTGATCTACAGTATAACACTATAAGAACATCAGCTATATAACCTGAGTGAACATCTGATACTGTAATGATAAAGAAAGACAGTCATTAGTGTGAATGTGTCTGAGTAACTCACCTTTGACAGTAACACTGATGGCCCTCTGTAGGGTGTATGCACTGTTGCTCATGTGTAGATCATAAACTCCAGAGTCTGTGGTTCTGGAGTCACTGATGGTGAGATCTCCTGCCTCACGATTGAGCTTCAATCTGCCTTTAAATTTCCCATCAGCACTGTCATATAATAAGAACTGATTTGTCCTTTTACTAATTTTAGCCATGAGATGATCTTCAAACTTCCACAATATCAGATCATATTCCCGTATTTCAAGAACACCAGAGAGTAGAGTGATAGATTCTCCTGTCATAACTAATACGTTCTTCATGCCACCTGTCAGCACCAAACACATACAGAGAACAGGTGACTCTAAAATTCATTTTACATAAGATTCAACATTGATTCATTTGGAAATATATTACTTATATTATCAACAAGGTCTGTGTCAATTAGACAAATACATAAACACTTGATTGCAACAGTGCAAAAACACACTGTAATAGCCAAATATATGAAGTATTGTACATAAGCAAACTTAAAATAAAAAATAAAAAAAAAATATATATATATAT
>NW_015506271.1:78919-98259 GCF_001515645.1 Sinocyclocheilus grahami | reverse complement strand
TATATATATATATATATATATATATAAAATACAAAATATAACAGTAGCACAGTTGTGATGACAGTGTTTGGATCACACTATATGTAGAATGAGCATATAAAAACTATTAATAACTACAGACAAAACTCAAGACTTTGGTTCATTTGTACTATTTAAAGGGGTCAAAGGGGGGTGATGTTGCTAAAAAGAACATTATTTTGTGTATTTGGTGTAATGAAATATGTTTATGCGATTTAAGGTTAAAAAAAACATTATTTTCCACATACTGTACATTATTGTTGCTCCTCTATGCCCTGCCTTTCTGAAACACGTTGATTTTTACAAAGCTCATCGGTATGAAAAGCGAGGTGTGCTCTGATTGGCCAGCTATCCAGTGCGTTGTGATTGACCGAATACCTCAAGCATGTGACGGAAATGTTACGTCCCTCACCATACTGTGATGCCGTGTCCCGGCCGGAGCAATGACACAAAAACATTGTAAACGAGGCATTGTTGCATCAAGTGGGGACATAATTACGGATTATAATGACTTATACTGTCTTTTTACGCGTTGCATCATGCCGCGTAAACATAAAACCATGTCTGCATTTGTGATCGGAGAAGTGACAAACAACAAGCGCTACTCTACTCTACCCAAAACTTGCGTTTGAATCGTCAGTGGCAAATTCTTTAAATATTTAAACGTACTTACAGTCTGTGAGTCAGAACTGCCGGCATTGTAGTCTACTCTACCAGGAACAGGAAACAGTCCTCCATAAAATGTGCTGCACACATCTGAATATTTGGGTTGAACTGTTCTGGAACAGTGTTGTACATACAACTTAACCACTGATTTCTAGCTGTGTCCTCTTTTGGAAGGCCAAACAAAGTAGTTTCGCTTTCACAACAAAACACACAGCGTCACACACGGCAGGCTAGAGTGAGCTGCGGCCGGCGGATTCGATGATGGAGCGGCCGGCAGGCGTGCAGCAACCACATGTGACGACCCCGGGCTGGACTGCACTTCGTCCACAGCGCAAAGTTGATGTATTTCCTCAGCGACCAGCACGGATCAGCTCTAGGCATGACGAAGCGGATATTGTCCTCTTTTGGAAGGCCAAAGAAAGTAGTTTCGCTTTCACAACAAAACACAGCGTCTTTACGACATGGCGGCAGCAACAATACTACAGCAAGAATAAAAGTTACGCCTTCTTTATTTGCGTGAACATTTGGGCGGTGTTATGCAAATCTTCCCACATTGTGATGTAGGTATGTGGGGGCATGTTTGAACGAGCCGTTTTAGGTAGGCGTTGTTGACTCTTAACTTTTATAAAGAATATCTCTTTGGATTTGAGACTTTAGTCTTTGCAACTTTACAGATCTTCTTTACGCACCAAGAGCTTGTAGCACTTCAAAGAGGACCTCCTTTAATGAGGATCAGCCATTCAAAATTAAAATAGTTGGCACTGATGAATTTTGAATGGCTGATGGTACTCATTTTTATTAATTGTGCAACTGGCATTTTAAGATGCTTATAAAAGACATGACGATTTTTTTATATATATAATTTGCTGCCTAGTTACTGGTTTAGTTCTGTCCATTTCATTCAAGAACCTTGAATCAAATTTTCAGTCTAGCTACTGGGTGTCACCACTGATGGGTGGTCCATTTTATAGCCTACTGTAACCGGGTATAAAATGGACAATTCGCCGAGAAGCAGCACGATCTACCACAAGACCTGATCTGAAAGCGTGAACTGTGTTCTCAGCCTGGAGTATTTTTCATAAATATCAGGTCGAGGCACGTTGTCAATTTACATATTAGTTGCCTGCAGGCTGTATCTTTAACGTTAAAATTCAGTGAAAAATCTGTGTACATTTAAGTGTTAATTTGAGCAGCTAAACTGTTCGCTAAAATATGATAACAAAAATATAATCTTACAGAAAATTTGAGCTACTCACCAAGAGTAACTTTGAATTTCCTGTGCAAGATCATACTGATGGTGTTGATCTCCACCTTATAAACTCCAGACAGATTACTTAATGATGTCTTTCCTACTGTTCTGGACTTTGAATGTGTAAGTTGCATGACTGTCTGTAGAGGGACAGAAAGCTTTAAAAAAATATCTTAATTTATGTTCCAAAGCCTTACAGGAGTGGAATGACATGAGGGTGAGTAATTAACAAGTGATTTGTTTTTTTGTTTTTGTTTTTTGGAGGGGGGACTAACCAGGATCCAACAGGATATCTGATTCACTTGAATCTAGCCAGAAGCTATGGTAGTTGGCAGTACTAGTAACACAGGTGAAGAAAGAGCTTTTTACTCATACAAGGAATTTGTTATGGCGACAGAGGCTTCCACAGCACAAACAGAATGACAGTAAAAAGACAAGACACAGATAATAAACATATATAGAATAAGTAAATATTTAATAATAATTTTTTTGGAAAGAACACAATACACAAAATAAACAATATATGGTATTTGTGTGTACATGAGTGTTATGTACAAATGCAAGGAAATGTAATTAAGAAGCACGGTGTGATAAATAAATGCATGTATAATGTTATTGTACAACAAATATGTTGTATTAAAATTATTTACTTGATCACTTGATTATGTATTTTGCGTATTTCAAATACAAACTACGGTCTCTCAAAGTATCTAATTACAAATTACATTTCATTTTTATTGATCAGCAAAATACAAAGTACACAATAGGCTAGGCTACGTATTTAGTCATTAAATACGTATTTCAAATACATTTAATTAAAATACTGCTGATTACCACAGTAATTCAAACCCACTCCACCTACTGTACTGTTACAACATCATTCAGTAAAGCACTTCAAAGCAAAAGCGATAATTACGAGTTTGAAAATGATGGTTTATCTCAAGGGCGTGTTTACTATTTCCGGTTTATTGAAGCAATAAACAGGATTATCACGCCTAACAATAACACTTTAATTCACATTGATAACAGCTTTATGAATAAATATGTGCTCTGTCTATAGCCCGGATTGACGGCGGGGATATCTACTAATGCGTTTGTGGTGTTGTCAGTTTTAATGTAAAATATTGATGCGCAGAATATTAAAGGCCGTCAGCGCCCTCTAGTCTTCACTACTAAACACACACGTGCACAAGTTCATTACCACAAAACATAAGCTGTCATGTGTCATTATTCACAGTGCGACTCATCACAACATCTGTTTATAGATAAGTAAATATCGTTTAAAGTTTTAGGAAACACTGGAGATATAAAATAATAATAGCAAATGCGTATTATCTGTGTCCAGTTCATTGCCTACTGAAACCGAAAGTGCTGAATTTATTAAAATAAAACCGACTCACCGTCCACGAATAATAAAACCCACAAAATTAGAGAATGGTTCCGCATTTTAACGCCGCTTCTGACCGCATCCAAACTGAATGACGGCAGTGATTCACGGTGCTGATGAGAGACTCGAGACAAACCTACCAAGTCACGTGACTTCTGCGAATAAGGACATACTACTGTCTGACGTCATACAATTTCAAAGTGTCTCAAAGGTCAAAAAGTCAAACATCTTCATAAACATATATATATGTACATACATATACACCTCTATGAATATCAATGAACAAACTGACACAAAGATGCTAAATCGTTTGCATATGGCAGTTTACTTTTTATTTATATAATAATTCTCTTTTACATATTTTGTAAATTTAAGAGTTAAAAGGAAAAACAAACCCATCATTCCCAGTACACTCTAAAAAATGCTGGGTTAAATATAACAACCCAATCAAATCAAAACAACCCAACCGCTGGGTCAAACCAACCCAATAGCTGGGTTTGTCCCTTTTTAACCCAGCACTGGGTTATATTTAACCCAGCATTTTTTAGAGTAAGAGCATATAGACCAGCAGCGAATCAGTTTCAAAAGTACATTTAAATTCATGTCACATTTAAGATTTCATAGTCAGATCTGATCACATGACAAACTGATAGAAAACACAATACATTGTCAAGATTGAATTTCTGTTTTTTAGAGTTACACTCTAAAAAATGCTGGGTTAAATAGGGACAAACCCAGCGGTTGGGTTAAATGTTTAACCCAACCTTCTGGGTAGTAACCCAACCGCTGGGTCAAAACAGCCCAATTGCTGGGTTTGTCCCTATTTTACCCAGCACTGGGTTGTATTTAACCCAGCATTTTTTAGAGTGTAGGCTACATAACACTTGTAAAAAAAAAAAAATAATAATAATAAATATATTCAACAAAAAATAAGACTCAAAGTACCAAATCACAAATGGAAATTTAAAATTGAGGCCATTTTCTCCCACATTTATTCACTGAGCAGCAAACGTAAAAAAAATAAAGCAACAATGCTGTATTTCCAGTGTTTCATAATAGCAGTGCTAAAGCCGTAGTGTCTTCTATTATTATTTGGTTAAACAGTCATACAAAGTGCATTATAGATATGATTAAGTACTTTATACGCTCACAGAAAAAGGCATATCAATTAGAAAATTACAGTGCTAGACACAAGTAAATAAAATGTATTATTTCAGCAAAAGCATGTCGGTAAACACATCACAGGCTCAAGGATATGTACAAAAACACAACATTCACATACATTAGCTGCACTTTATGTACATAACATTTCTGATATGGCGAGTTCTTGGTCATTCATGGGTGTAGAACTTTTTAGAGGCAAATAACATATATGCATATATGACACATTTCTCATCAATGTTAATAGCATTATACCAACTCCAACTCCATCTCTTCACTCATCAAAGGAGACTCAACTGACTCTTTAGGTATGTTTTGACTCGAATCTATAAGAAAGCACAGAATAATCACCGAAGATGTGAAGAGATAATGTTGTTGTCCTACTACACAAAAAACATAACAGGTAAAAATTCATAAAGTGCATCTTAATGATGATATATACAAGCAAATCTGAGCTACTCACCAAAGACAGAAACATTGAATTTTCGGTATAGTTCCACTTTTCCATTGGTGGCAATCTGTAGTTGATAATCTCCAGAATCTGTGGTTCTGGAGTTTGTGATAGTCAGAGATCCAGTCTTACAGTCCAGCTCCAGTCTGTTTCTGAACCTCTCATCAGCACCATCATAAGTCTTCTGACAGATCTTATTGGCTGCTCTGCTGATTTTTGCTATGACGCTGCCTCCAAACTTCCACTCTATCACACCACCTCTCTGTAGTTCAGTACGATCAGTGTTGAGAGTGACAGGCTCTCCCTCTATCACTGACTTTGGCATTGATTCTGTTTTATCAACAAACATTGGTCAAACAAAGCCAGAATTCAAATGAACAACATTGTCAGTAAGAAATAAAGAAAAGTCCATTTACACTATTATAGATTAATTATGTTCACACTCAAGCACAGGAAGCTGAGTATTATCTGAAGGAAACACTCACCCGGTTCCTGCGCCCCTGTAGATTGACAGCAGTTATTTGACCTCAGTTTCCCGAACAAAACTAGGAATGAAGGTAAAACCACATAACCCCTCTTAAATGCATCTCAGTGGTATCTATTTTCCATCACTTGAGTATTTTTTTCACAATGAGATTATTTTGTAATAACCCATTATTATAATAATTACACCTAAAGAAACACCTAACAAAATTTGTTGAAAAGATTTGCATTTCTGTTACTTACAGTTCCTGTTGCGCCTGTTTTTAAAGCCCGTAGCCAAACACCAAACTGCCACCATCAACAAAAGCACTATAGCGATTGACATCCAAACTACATGCGAGTGGGATTTCGTGACGGCTAAAAAAATTATCGGAAATTAGCACAGTGTTGAGAAACTACCTCACATATTGACACAAATAAAATGAGAATCTTAGGATAACTGCATCTCATTTAAATACATTTACACTATATAGTAAAATAATTCCCAAAAACATTCTAATATATAACTTAATATAAAATCAAAGTGCAGTTTAAAATTGCCTGTGATACTCACCACTAACAGTAACGTTGAATCTCCTGTATTTGGTCCCAGTGTTATTACTAATCTGTAGTATATAAAACCCAGAATGTTCAGGTCTGATGTTTGTGATGGTAAGAGATCCGGTCAGTTTGTCCATTTTCAGTCTATTATTAAACATCTCACTGTAACCAGTATCTGATGAGACCTCACGGGTTTCTCCATCAATTTTAGCGATTGCAGTCACATCACTTTGACACGGGACATGATGAAGTGGATTATATTTGCATCCGACTGTGGCTCGTCCAAACTTCCACAGCATCAGATCATCTTTCTGTACTTTAAAATCAGTATTTAGAGTGACAGATTCTCCCTCCTTTGCTGACACAGGCTTTAATTTATCTGCATCTGGATCAAACACACCTGGAAGAGTGTCACAGATGATTATTTGCACCACAACTACACCAAATTAATGTATATAGATACAATACATTTAAACAATACATTTAAAGGGGATTTTAAATACTAAATACTAGTCTAAACTTTACAAAGGCAAACAATTAGTAACTACTTCAAAATTTTCACATTAATGTTTTAGACAACCAGTATTGTAATTAATAAAGGTAGAAAAGTTCAATATACAAAACACATGTGACAACTTTCCTCAGATTTATTTGCATAATATATAGGAACCAGACCACCTCACTACAATGTGGTCTAAAAAAAAAAAACTGTGGGATTCTTACTATGGGAGTGGGCTGGCAGGTCACAAGACAACAAAGAGAGAGAGTTTGAAGGCCAAACAGAGGGAATGAACTGCACAAACCTAGGGACCCATTTCAAGAAAAGCTGATTGTGATGGGACCTTCTTTCACGGATTAAATCTTCACTACAAGGATAGAGTTTCAATGTAATGAAATAATCCAGGTGAGATCTATCTGTTTGCTTAAACCCAAAGCTTCCCTTCATTGTTTGCTGCTGTTATTTATGCTTTAAATGTTTTTTTTGTTGTTGTTCAGTTTCTAGTCATGTTGTGATTCTCACTTTTAAAAATTCTCAGCTGTCTGGGTATGATTTTTGTCGACACATATTATGAATAAATGGTGTTTTAATCTGTGTTTTTTCACTTTCAATGTAATGCTATTTATTTGCATGTAAAACCTAAAATCGACCATTTCACAACTGTAAATTAATTCCCAACTGTAATCAATGTGTTAATTCCACAACAAGTTCAGATTTCTGCTGAATATAATCATCAATGCACTACTCACCAGTTACAGTCACATTGAATCTCCTGTTTGAGGAGCCGCTCGTGCTGATCATGTCCACTTTATAAAACCCGGAGTGGTTAGTTCTGATGTTCCTAATGGTCAGAGATCCAGATTCAGTGTTTAACTCCAGTCTATCTCTAAATCTCCCATCATTACCATCTTTCGTCGAGAACGTTTGGGAAGCCTTGTTGAATTGAGCTATGAGAGTGTTTTCAAACTTCCACAGTATTGTGTCATATTTTTGTATTTGATTTAGACAAGTGTGTAGAGTGACAGAATCTCCCTCCATCACTGATATCGACTTCACGCCATCGGTCTCAAAACCAAACACAGCTAGAAAACAAATACACAATTAATTTATAACATATAACTCCTATTGCCAGTGTTGGGGAAAGTTACTTTTAAAAGTAATGCATTACAATATTGCGTTACTCCATAAAAAAAGTAACTAATTACGGTACTTAGTTACTTTTTATGGAAAGTAATGCGTTACGTTACTTTTGCATTACTTTTTAAATCTGGACAGGGCTTGCTTGTTTGTTTTTAAAATAAAAAAGTTATATTTTTGGCAAATATAAAAGCCTTTTCATACCAAACGTGAAATGAATAAGCCTCAGGATGAAGGGAAAGTAAATTTACGTCCGTACAGTAGAATGCAGAAGAAGAAATTTCAACACACTTCAGCAATAAAAAAAGACACGTTTGTCTAGAGTAATTTTTACTTATTAGTACGGTTGAACTGGATCATCGAAGGTAAGAAGCAAAGACATTGGTTAATAGAATGGCATTAAATACATAAAGGATATTGGTGTTGTTTAACATTTAATTATTGCAGGTTTGCGTCATATTCTGAGTTGCATTTTTTTATTCATTTTGAGGAATACTGAATCTGTGGGGGTTTTTTTGTGAGTGAGATGAATTAATGCATATTCATATTTATTTTAGAACTACAGTAACATCTGATTTCTCTCAACATGGGGACAGGAGAGCTGCCAATCAATAAATTGGAAAATAAAAAGTAACTTGCGTTACTTATTTGAAAAAGTAAATGAGATATTGTCTTGTAAATTAAAAAGTAATGCGTTACTTTACTAGTTACTTGAAAAAAGTAATCTGATTACGTAACTCGCGTTACTTGTAATGCGTTACCCCCAACACTGCCTATTGCACATAGATTATAATCACTGAATTGTCTCGAACTAAATGTCATATGCTCAAATAGGTCTATGTAAAACTAACTTAAACATACATAAACAATAAATAAAACAGTACAGAATCCAAATTTGACCAAAAAGGCTACGTAAATAAGTAACAGTAATAAACAATTGGATTTGTTGTAGCTAGGTAAAGAAGATACAGAAAATAGTATTTTTTATGTTAATGAAGTAGGTAAATAAACGTGTGTTTGCACACACAACAAATATTCGCTCAATAAAGGCCCTGTTTAATGGTTTATGCAAAAACAGCGACAATGCAAAAACCCCACATCAACGACGTCACGACGCTGAAACGTAAAATACGCAAACTACGTACACAAAGCACATGCGGTAGATCTGGACAATATATCTATTGTGTCGATGCACTTATGGAATACTCCCTCCAAAAACAAAGCATTTAAGGTGTATACACGACTTACTACCGCTATAAAATAGTTCCAAAAATATTTTAAATGTCAACAAACGCACCCCACTTCCTGTTTCCATTGAGTGAAACGAAAGTGACCAAACATGAACAGAATTCCACGACTTACCGTCAGCGAAAAACAAGAAAAAAGCGAGGACAACTAGATTCTTCATATTTCTGAACATCTTAGTAAAATATGAGTTTACTACGACGATTATTTAAATAAATCTGAGAAGACTGGCCGTTTGATTATGGGTGGTTTCCTAGCCACAGCCAAACTGACAGAGAATTACAAGCTAAAACCCCAACTGAAGACCGATTCCGAAATTCATAAATGATTTTTTCATAACGATGGCTGTGCTGAAAGAAAGAAAAACCAGTGCGTTTGCTTTTTGATGGGGAAAACGCTGAAAAACACCTGCTGTAGGCAGCAGCATGTTCTGTTGTAGGTCAGTTTACAGCGCCTTCTAGCGACCGGCTCTATTAAATCTGGTTAAGGTGGTTTTAGATCTAGGCTACCTTCACCAGTCGACTTCTAAGAGTTATTCAGTCATGTGTGAATACAACAACAGGAACCGGACCATCGTCCACCTAAGTACCACTTCCTCTTGTACCTACATTTGACCAACAGATGTTTCCATTGTTCAGAAAATGAGTTTTTTTCAAAATGTATGTTCTGAGACTTTTACACTTTTAGAAAACATTACACTAGATCATGTAAATGAATTTATTTTTTTTCCCTCAATATCTGACACCACTGAAATCATGTTAATTGGATGCTATAAAAATTCCAGAGAAAAATTGTGATTAATGTCGCTGCATATATGTTCCTTCTTTATTATTCCAGATATTTCCCAATATACAAAAAGGCATCAAGATTTTCAATTACAAACTAGCAGCCTAAGAACATAAAAACATGTTGTTGGGAGGGGGAGGTAATTCAATGAATTATTACAATAAGTGCAATAACTTTGGAATTCATATTACTTATGAATCTCAATGATTTAAAAAAAGCTTGAATTTCACAATAATAATTAAAAAAGAAATATGTGGGCCTACATAACAGGTCACATTCAACACCCAAATCACCGTTCACAAGAGTTTATCATAATCTGTCCCCATGTAAACACAGTATCAAAGTCACAGTAAAATATAGATCTTAAAAACATAAAAAAAGAGGCACATTTCCATAACACCATGAAAAAAAAAAATGCATTTGCAGATTTTAACCACAAAACAGCCTCATCCCTTAAGTCGTTTGCACATGAAGAAAACATCTATCACACAATCTCCTTTTATAATCCCCTTTAAAGCATGAATCAATCTCTAAGGAAAACTTTATTATTGTTATTTTTTTTTTTTAAATGACACCTTCAGATGTCAGGTGATCTAAAGAATTTGCACCTAAAACTTTCAAAGCTGCATTCAATGGTCCCACCAGCCACCATGACTATATATGTATCAATAACAGGTACGATATCTTATAATTATACGCAAAAAAAAGAAGTGCACCATAAAGTAATAGGATCATTGATCAGCATGTAGTGCAAACTGTTCCAACGAATGTACAACATATGTAAGCATATTCTCTATTACAACTCAGCAGCACACAGGTTGATTTCATCCACAGCTTATGTTACAGAAGCACTGAACTATTGCTGTCCTTTCAATGGATCCTGTACCCCATTTCCTTTATCTTCACCTGAAAGTAAGCACAGAAAGAGTAATAAAAGACAGTATAAAGTGTATTGGCACAAGTGAAGGTAAACCTTCTGGCTAAAATGTGAAATTGAAACCAGATCTCAAAATCATTGAAGTATTCTTCTGCTGTCATTTAGTGAAATACTATAAATATTGTCTGAACAATCACTGATGTCATTAAACAATGCAGCAAATCATTAAGTTCAACATAACATTTCAAAATTCTGCATTAAAAATGCTTACTTTGGTTAATACTGGCCTTGTCGACTTCGTTGCCGACAGTAAATCCCAACCACCACCAAGATCAGTGCAATAACACACACGCATATCAGCACTATAATGCCTATGGACAACCCAGATTCTGTAATGGACAAAGAGAGACAGTCAGTTTTAAAATAAATACATAAATGACAAGCATCTTTAAGCGTTTATATGAATCTTCAATCAGTTACACAGTTCAGGGTTTCTCCATGCAAATTATTACTTACAAACATTAAAATGACTAGCACAAACAACACTTTGAGAACGTTGATCTACTCACCATCGACCGTAACACGAAACTTCCTGTGTTTGGTCGGTATGTTTGTACCTTGCACCTGTAGCTTATAAAGTCCAGAGTCTGTGGTTCTGGTGTTTGTGATGGTCAGAGAGCCGGTCTGATCCAGCTGCAGTCTGTCTCTGAATCTCTCATCAGCTTCATTATATGAGGGGTTTTTACTGTTTTGTTTGTTGATTTGAGCTATGGGAGTCTCTCCGTATTCGAACTTCCACTCTATCACATCATAAATGTGTATATCAGCAATATTATGCTGTAAAAGGGCAGACTCTCCCGCCGTTACTGAAACTTTTGTAGGAATCGCATCTGAAATACATGTAGAATAATGCACATAAATAACTGATGTTAATGATTGTGTTCTGACAATAATTCTAATATATATATATATATATATATAAAATATAATATAAAAAACACATTCAGAAAATACTCAGAGAAAAAAAATCACAAGTGCAAATAAAATATTATTTACAAACGAATACATCAACATATTTATTTCACCATTGGCATTAAATATCTGTAATATGACAAAGCACAAATATAGACTTATATATATATATATGTGTGTGTGTGTTAAATTAAAAGAAACATTCTGTATGACCCAAACACTGCAGTTCATTTAGAAAAATTAAGTATTAAAATATGTTCCTCTTTGTCATAAAAGAGTGCTTACCAAGGACAGTAACACTAAATCTCCTGTATGTTGTGTGAGTGATATTGGTGATGTTCACTTCATAAAACCCAGAGTGTGTGGTTCTGGTGTTTCTGATGGTGAGGTCCCCAGTTTGATCGTTTATTTGTAGTTTGTCTTTGAATCTTGCATCATCAGTGTCATATAATAAGGGATTATTGGCCTTGATTGTAGCTATGACATTAGATCCAAACTTCCACACTATCTTATCATCTTTCTGTAGTTTGGTAATACACTTGGTGTCTAGAACGACAGAATCTCCTTCCATCAATTCACGTATCTCCACTGGATCTGTCTCAACACCAAACACACCTGGAGAACAACCAGAAACAAAGAAAACACCAGTATAACAATAATATTCTTCAGCTGAGATCATAAGTTTCATGCCATCTGCAACAGTTTACAAGTATTTTTCTACGCAGAACTCTAAATAAGCCCCACATTTAGAAGAAAAAAATCTAGTATATTACTAAATATACAGTGATAGCTCTAAAAAATAAATATAAGCATGCACAAAACTATAGAATACACAACACGTTAAATATGTTTAAACAAAACATTTTCATTTAATGTACATACACATGCATCTGTAGCCTACCTTAAATATAAAAAAGAGATAAATAAGCCATTTAATATTTTAAATATTTTGCATATATGCACAAATATACATTCTGTATCAGTGAAAATCATAGTACGTGTTACACGTTAATGTACACTCTAAAAATGCTGGGTTGTTTCAACCCAACTTTGGGTCAAATATGGACTAACCCAACTTTTGGGTTAAAAGTGTAATTGAAAAATGTAATTTAATTTTAACAGTTGGGTTAGTCCATATTTGACCCAAAGTTGGGTTAAAACAACCCAGCATTTTTTACAGTGTATTTTACTTAAATTGCGTGTTATATGGGACATAAATTATGGTCAGACTACTGTTTTTATAGTAATATAATACACTATATTTACAAACCATTTCAGAAATCTGGTAAGGCATGTGTAATGCAGGATCCAAATCAAAAAAAAAACAAAACCCGTCTCATTCCAAATAAACAAGTAGTTCCATCCTTGAGTTTTAAATGAAATCTCGCGAGAGGGCGGACGAGCAGAATGCGGAAACTGGTGTGCGATTGTCTGGCTGCGATATTAAAATTGAAACTGGATGATACAGTAGCGCTTTATAACATATAGAGACGACGATCTTTTTCTTCCGTTTAATTAAATATTACGATATTTACGTTATTTGTTGGTTTTGTTGAGCCATTTAGGCGGATTAAAACAGCTGTAAAGGATTTATTTTTAAATAAAAAAATGTTGATAGAGATCTATACGCGTTTAGAAACTATTGAGGACCGAAGCGGTGGATAATGCATTATACACGACATACACTGTGACGGCCAGTCAACAAATTAAGGGTAAGGGAAATATTTTTTCTATACAAAGAAGCTGTTTAGTGTTTTGTATGTGTGCTACACACCACGTATAATGCCATACGTTAAGCTAGAGATCTGTCATCGGACAAAAACAGTGGATGGTGAATTCACGGAGAAACTTTTGGTAAAGAATCAAACTGCAGGTAGTATTTGAACCATACGCTATATATTACCTTGACAAAGTCAACATTGTACACTTATGTCAAACCATTTCTCAGACAGAGACGTTATTTTTCTCGATACGCTGACATTCTTGCTCCTAGAGCGGACTTGAGGCCCTTTGGGCGGTAAATATTGTTTTCTATACAGGTGAAGACAGGAGGTGTCTTCCACCAGGGGGCGACATACGGCTCAGTATAACGATTTCTATTGAGCAACACACACATCTCTATAAAAGTATTCTTTAACATCCTCATCTATAAATCAGAAATTGCTGTGATCAGCTCTTTCATATCAGCGCTGGGAAAAGTAACCTGCCGTCTAAAAGCCTTGAGAAGCGGTCAGGATAATAACTTGCATGAATAATCACACTGAGAAGCTTAAACAGCAACTGAATTGACACATTTAAGACTTATGAAGGGTCTCATAGGTCTACAATGTAGAGATAGAATTCTGCAAGTGGCACATAATGGAAAGTACCAACAAACAACACAAACCGACTATAATAAAAAGCATAACAATGAGTTCATGAACCATGTTCGCATGACATTTCGATTGTACATTTTGTAAATAAATGTACATGCATGTGTTTTTCATGTTTATGGGTGATTTCAAGTGTCTTGCTGTATGATATGCTGTACTTAAAAATATAAAAAAAATGTAAAAAATTCTTGTTCTTACATTACATTTAGTCATAGTGAATTTAAATTGAAAAACTAATTATTTAATGTATCCTCCAGACTGCACATGCAATACTTGTACTATATATATATATATACATATATATAATTAAAGAAAATAATTAATAGTCTAATAAAGTAAAAAAATAAAAATAAAAACGTTTAATAGTAGTAATACAGATTTTAAAGCCATGTCAGCTTCTTTATGGCAAAAACAAAGTTGAAAACTGTTGTTTAAATTAGGCTACTTACTTTTTTTTTAATGGAGTTTAGCATGTCACACACTACAGGACATTTTGAAGCAGTTTTTCCAATAGTCAGACCAATACTTAGGTTTGTAATTTAATGCCCTGCTATCTATTTTCAAGACGACAAACAGATTTAGTAACATTTTGTGTGTATTAATGCTAAATAGGGGTGAATAAATGACAAGATTAGGTTTTGGGGATCTATCCCTTTAAGTGTTTAGCTGTTTCCACACAAAAGCAGGTTGTTCAGCGTGCTGAGGCCTCAGAATGGCCTCTTGTCTTCGGTTACGTCTTTTTATGCTAACTTCCAAGGCTCCCACTGGGGGAAGGGCTCTTGAAAAACACTCATAACTGCCAAGCTTCAAAATCCCTTTCTTCCTTCCTGATAGGATCCTGATTAACAACAAAGATTGGCCACTTAGAAATTAAACTTTTACATCATAGAAAATCCTAACCACATTGTTGAAAATAGACCACAATTACAATTATATTAACTGATGATAAAACTGTAAGAGAAAACTTAATAGATTTTGCATTGAGGACAACAACTACACCATCTATCTCAATTCTTCACATCTAAAATTGTAGTAGTATTCCTGGTTAAAACATTGTTAAAGGGAAAGTTCACCTAAAATTTAAAATCATTTTTCTTTCTCACTCCTATGTCATTTTAAAACCTGTATGACATACATTCGTATTTAAAAATGTGTTTTATTCCTTTAAAATGCAAGTCAATAAGACCCAAAACAGCACAAATCTAGATGAAGGTTATTTAACAACATTTGTTTTTAGCTCAGCTGGCAGCATATGGCACTACAATGTCAAGGTCATGGTTTCGACTCCCAGGGAACAAAAAGATATGCACAGCAATATGGCCCTAGACATGCAACAACTTGCAATTGAGCTACAATACCTTTACATTTGCTCGAAGATTATCTCTCACAGTTTTTGTTGTATAAATAGTCTGTGTGATATTTTGATCTTGATGGTAAGGATAGTTGGTCAAAACATAAAAAAAGCATCTACACAATAACTGCACTACCATACTAAATTGTTCTACATAAGAATAAGTTCTTTAAAAAGAAAATTGTTCAATTCAGGTACTCAAATGATTTTGCGATTAATTTGATAAACCACGCATAGATGATGCATTATTCATTTGGCGAATGCTTTTATCTAAACTGACTGGTGTTGCTTTCAAATGTATACATTTGATCATCTCATGCATTCTCTGGGAATCGAACCAATGACCATGGCGTTGTTTTAATAAACAAAAATTGGAGCTTTAAATCAGCAGATTTATTTTTAGAAACACACATTTGTTAGTATATCATAGATTGATAAAAGAGAAGTGCAGGCCTAAGAAAACATTGCAATATTTTCCCAGTATCCACTGATGAAGAAAACCACAGCAAAACATCACAAACTCGCCACTCATTCCATTACAACCCAACAAAATCTTAGAAAATTCCTTTGCATAAGCATTCAGCAAGCTATAGCCTACTTCCACTTTTTAACCAAAGCAAGGTATTTATAAAGCGCGGTGGATAAAATCAACCACAGCAAAGTGTAAATGATTAATATTTCTTCAATGCCCCCATTATTAATAACGCATCAAGGCGAAACGCGATGTTGCGTTGTGAAATGCTACTTAGCCTAATTCATAACCCAAAATCATTGCAGAGTCAGTGTAGCGTGAATTAGCGCACCGGTTTCTACTCCATGTTAACTAATATCATTTAAGATAAACAGTTTAAAAATAGTATAACTTGATTAGAAAAATTAATATGTGAACACACCTGAACAAAAAACACATCCGGTTTGATGCATAGATAACCTAATGTTCCTCTTTCGCCCCCTTGTGTATTGAGGTTGTCAGACCTTTGCACGAGCTCGCTCGCATACTAGTTGTCATAGTGATTTATGATATCCTACTGGATGTTCACTGGAAGTACATTAATGTAAAGACATCTGTGCGCGTTCGATTAAAAAAAAAATCTGTGAAAATCATCAGCACGGCATATGCTAATAATATAGGCTAACTTAGGCTATGCATTTAACCCGACATATTCTTAACATAGACAATTATGTTTCATTTATAAATAATAATTATTTCTTAGTTATTGAATGAAAGTTTATTTTGCTTAGTATTAGTCCGCTATGCATCATATAGAATTAGAATGAACAAGGTTAACGTTTGCTATATATTATATTTTCATACAGATGCTTCAGCTTTAAATCTAGCTGTCTCATAGTACGACATAACAAAAATCCATGAAAAACTGGTTTGTGCAGCTAAACACGACGAACTGTACTGTACGATGAACTTGCGTAATATAGCCTACACGCAACTACCAATCATATGTAGTCCAATCATCGCGTTTATAATCTGTTTACAATTTATGATAAAGACACATTTGAGAAAACAAAGCAGGCAGGAATGGTAGGCTACATCATTGGCTACAACATGCCATAAAGCAAAAACAACTGATCTTTTAAAACAGCCATGACAGTCGTACAAAAAAAATAAGATTGCATCAACAAAATTAATGAGACCCCAAATCTGTAAATATTTGCAATACAGACGAAACTCGAATAAAGGTTTGTGACGAATAAGCATAAGGCCTATTGGCATCTCGGAATCCTGATTGTTAAACAAAAATCGCACAGATTGCACGAATGGACACCGGAGAGACGATAATTAAATGTACCTAAGTAACATATACCACACACAGTTCTCAAAGCCCCGACGTGAATTGGACATCAATCTCCAAAAGGCTGGTATTATCGCCGCAAGGCCTGAACTTGAAACCCAGTGGCGTCCGAGGATTATAAAGGTAAATAGCGCAGAATTTAGAACATACCCCATTTTTATTCTCTGCCTTGTATCCAAATAAAAAACAATCGCTATGAGCATGTTAAAAACCACAAGCAGTATGAAAATACGCGTATAAAAGCAAATACGCATTATTTCCGGTCCTATTAATTAAAACCGAAAGTGTTATAGCTACAAAAATAAAATTACTACTTACCGTTCATGGATAATAAGACAAGCAACATCAACTTCGCGATGCCCATACTGATTGTAGAGTTGTGTAATTTCTGGAGCTTAAAAAAGATGAAGATCGTAGCTAGAAATATCCATATAAATCTGTCGTGTTGTCGTTTCTCAGCCGCACCCAGCCAGATTGATAGCGATAATTACTAAAAAAAACGGCTAAATAATGACTGAGACAATTTTGATTTGACCAAGATTAAAGTCTGGTATTCTTTAAGATCTGAACGACGCGGAAAATGGTTTACGTTCCCCTAATGTTACAAATACAAGAGAGCGCACAGCTAGCTCGAAATGGCTGATTCTTCCGTCTGGCAGGTAACGTGACGCGGGACGACACAGACTCATAACGCCACCTACCGTACAAAAAACATACACGCAAAACATACCAAATCGCCCCCAAATACTTCTACACCTGTTCTGTCTGGACACGAGAGAACATAATTCTCAGTTGACTGTGAGAAATAATGTGAGAAAGCCTCAAGTTTTAATTGTAAACTCATAAGAAATCTATGCCAGTTAGAATAAAAAAGAGTATTGCTATTACTACTCCAGTTGTGCGCATACTCCTCAAACCAAATACTTATTTAGCACTTGACTAGGATAGTATCTTCTAGTATTATTTAGCACTGTTTTGACCCTATAGATCAAGACATTTTTGAGCATACTTAAGAATCACATTGGCATTTGTGGACAGGTGGTTGCCTGCTTAAGATATTACCTGTCAGATAACTACCATGTTAATTGTTTTGTAAATGAAGAGATGCCGAAAGTGACACAGGTAAAGTGTGGTGTGCCACAGGGCTCAGTCTTAGGTCCTTTGTAGTTCTCCATTTACATGTTTCCTTCAACTGATATTTTTGGGATATTATTACATGGGTGAAATTCAGCTTTATACTTCCACCTTCAAAACTGGTTTATTGCATTAAATTATTACATTTTGACTAATTTACATCTAGTAAATAAAAGTAAATGAGCAGTGTTTGGTCTGACTGGACCTAATGTCCATATAAGTGCTTTCATACAGATATATTGCTATTCTATGAACTGTTCTCTCTCTGTCAATGAATATAAAATACAGTGTATGTATTCATAACATAAAGAGTAGATTATTGTAATAAACTTGTCTGGTTGTCCCACTTTCCCAATAAAAAGAAATGCAGCCTGTTCTAAATTCTGCAACCAGAGTTTTGATCATTTCAGTCAATCAGTTATCATCTTCTCTACTATGGCTACCAAATTACATTTATATTACAAGTAAAACATTTAAACTATTAAATTCACCTGTTAACTCTACAAATGTATTAGTTGCAGGGAGATCCTAACTGATTTTTCTGTCTCTCCTGTAGCCATGATCATCAAAGTTCCAGCAGCAGTTGACATGAGATGAGTGAAGACTGGACACGGAGAAACAAAGGCATTCATTAGTGTATGTGAATGTCTCAGCTTGTTCTATAAGAAACACTATGGAAACTCCACAAATCTGCTTGTAATTGCCTAATATAAATAGATCATGTGAGGGAATCACTTATTTAGAATGATGTGTTTTGCAAGTGAATACTCCTGTTAAAAATGTAACCAAAATTGCAGTGACCTTGATTGACATTTTACACACAAATGCTTTGAGTTTAAATCATATAGAGTAAGTACAGGAAAAACATATTCCAGAGACTTTAACATATGTTAGTGAGGAATTTCACTCAAATGTAGAACAGCATATTTGTAGATCCAAACTAAATGCTTATGCGTTTTGTCTGTGTTCATGTTGTTTGTGACCATGTATTGAAAGATTATTTTCTTTTGAGTTTATATTTGGTCACTGATGTAGTAGTGCTTTCTATTGTGGTGTTAAAGGAAAATAAAATTAATTTGATAAATCCTGCACTTTTCCTGTTTGAAGTCTTTTTAATCTATAGTATGTTTCTGTCTTGTAACAGATGACACATAATTCAGTTTTTTATTGAACTGCAATCTGTTCATATAAAACATTTTCTGAT
>NW_015506271.1:77921-78763 GCF_001515645.1 Sinocyclocheilus grahami | reverse complement strand
AAAAAAAAATCAATATCTGTATATTGAATAAAACAAATCAATATTTGTTTTATTTATATTGCACTTTTTATATTAAGTGCTGTCAGTCAATGTCAGTCAAACATGTTTTTCATACAATATAAAGTATTTCTCATGACACAATTTTTTAAATATATTTTAAAATATTATTATGAACCAATAAAAATTATTTCTTCTTGGTATAAAAACTTTACATTAAAAAGTGGAAAAAAACAGACATATATACATTAAAACAACAAGTACCTAATATAACCACCAGATGGCAATATGACAAATTAGGAAACACTTAAAAAGTGTACATTACAGCATTGGTTTTCATGTTTTGATTACTGTGGATTTTTATAATTCTGTATGTATGACTGACAGCACGCAAGCTGTCAACTGACTCTGAGATGCATTTAACCTGGAATATTCCTTATTTATATTCCTAAAAAGAATAAAGAACAGAGCAACATTATCGCCCCCTAGTGACCTGCTGCAACATCATCATATTCATCTGCATGCGGTGTCTGCTCTTTCTTCTTCTGATAAGATCTTCTTGATCTAATGTCATAAACCAGCACAGCAACAGTAGCCAGGCCCACCAGAACAGAGCCCGCCAATCGGATCACAGTTTCAGTAAAACCACAACAGTGGACGCGGCCTGAGGAAAGACAAAAACACCACTAAAAAAAAAATTCAAGTTCGTGTACATTTCTAACATCACAGGTTATGTACCTGAACATGGCTGACAGAGTTGATCGATGTTCAGATGTCTGGTCTGAGTGCTGACAGGATTATTCACTACACAGCTGTAGGTGTTTTTCTCCTGATATTCCACCTCC
>NW_015506271.1:69237-77911 GCF_001515645.1 Sinocyclocheilus grahami | reverse complement strand
ACTGATGCTGGACAATAAACTGTTTCCTTTGTACCAGGAGAGAGTTACATCCCTCACATTCACCACTGAACACACCAATGAACAATTCTGGTGTGAAGCTGATGGAGAACATGTTGGAGAGTCTCTGGTGATGACAGGAATCGGCAGAGGAGCTGGAGAACATAAGAGAACACAGAGAAACTATATGAACAATATAGTTCACAATGAATGTTCACAGACTGTCTTTTTTACCGGTCTAAATGTGTGATGTGGAGATTCAAACTGATAAGTGTGATAGCCACAGTGTGCAGTTTACCATTGATTGCCATCTCAACTACTCAAATCACGCAATGCTAACAAATCGTACACGCTAGAATTAGATATAAAATATGGAAAAATGCAAAATAATTTGAAAAAATGTCTACATTGCATACTTAATAATCTGTAATATCAACATTGACATACCTGGACATGGCCAACAAAGTTCACTGATGTCCAGATGTGTGGTCTGGTTGCTGACGGGGTTGTTCAACACACAACTATAGTTGTTTTTCTCCTGATATTCCACCTCCAGAGGTAGAGAGAGACTGATGCTGAAATCAGACACACTGATGCTGGACAATAAACTGTTTCCTTTGTACCAGGAGAGAGTCACATGACTCACATTCACCACTGAACACAGCAGTGAACAATATGACGACGACGACGATGATGATGAAGAACATTGTGAAGAGTCTCTGGTGATGACAGGAATGGGAAGACGAGCTGGAAAATGATATGAAATGACCAATTAGAATAAGTTTACTGAAAAAAAATACAGTTTTATATTAAGAGTATTGAGAATTATTTAGCAAACACAATATTAAAGAACAAACAACACTGCTTCTCTACTCACCATAGACAGAGACTGTGAATGTTTGTGAGTGTGAGACTGTATTACTTATGATCTCTAGTTTATAGAGTCCAGCATGTTCAGATCTGATGTTTTTAACGGTCAGCGATCCAGTGTCATAGTTCAGCACCAGTCTGTCTCTGAATCTCCCATCAGCGCCATCATAAACGTTGAAGACTCCAGCCTCCTTTTTGACTTGAGCAATGAGGACCTCTCGAGGTCCAAACATCCAAAGCAGATCTTCACCTCTCCGTATCTCAGTTTGTAGAGTGACAGAATCTCCCTCTGTTGCTGTTTTAATTTCACCGGGCTCAACACCAAACACCCCTGGAGAACAATGGAACAGGAACTGCCACTCAATCACATATTATTTGGTCCAAAGTGTTTATTACCTGGTACAAGGTAGATCATCGTGGACCAGAAACAAAACAGCTAAGATGCTTTTGTAAAATGGTAGCTGGTCAACTAACTAATGACCCCCCCCCTCAAAAGGCAGTAATTCTTGATTTTATATTGGACTGGTTTATCTCTAATATAAAGAGCTGATGCCATAAAACATGCATGACTTACCAATCCGGCCTTCAAAACGCAAGCAGAACCAAACAAATGCATAAAAGATTTTCTTTGACTGAGACATCACTTAACGTTTCTGGGAGGAAAAAACGAATTTCCTAAAACTTTGCTGAGGAGCGTTCCCGTGCGGTTATGAAGATATTTCACCAATTATAGCCTATTTAAAAAACGAAGGGGAATTTGTAGCTTCGTGGTCTGTAAAGAAAGAACACACGACGCAACTTTCAGTCAGATGATCTGAACTTCTCCTCCGCGCGCCGCCAGAGCGTGCGCGCGCGTCTGTGAACGCGCTTGATTGTCAGCGAACGCCTTTGTGTCTTTCAGTTATGTTATGCACCGGGTTTGATTTATATATGAATGTAATTAATTTTATTTTATGACTGAACACAAACTATTTACATTCAACTTAATATATAATTAATTTAATTATATAACCTGTTTTTATTATTTAATATTAACCAAGATAGGACATCTCAGTTTTAAAAGTACGATAGGTTCTGGTTTAAAAAGTCACTTCAAGGCATCATAGATATCAAGGCTTACCATGAAGACATCTTTTCGGTTTTCTTGAGAATAAGGATTCCACCGAATTAGTTTTCTTCTCTTCACATTCTTCACGTTCAGTTTAGAGTCAAAACGAAACCTGACGTGGCCTGATTCCTTTAGGTCTGGAAAGAAATGTGGTTTTGCTCTGATAGATGGACAAACGTCTTGTGGTGAGTTTCTAATGTATTATGCATGTGGGTGAGGGGCTTCTTCCTGTCCTGCTAGCATGAACCTCACTGACTGTTTTCCTTTTTACATAAATATGTGTTATATGGGTCAAAGACCAATCAGGATGCCCAAGATGTTTCTACAATTTTGTATAATGATTAACGAATTTAGATTATTTGGTGAAGAAGGTCTGAGATGTGTCAAATGTGTTTAACATAATTCAGTAAAAGCTAAAGAAATTTGTGAATTTGTCCCAGACACTGGCAGACAATAACAAGATATGTTATTATAAAAAAAAGAAAAGAAAAAAAAAAACCCAGGAAGAGTGGGGGTCTAGGTGTGATTTCAAAAATAGTTTTGAAAAAAAACAACAAAAAAAACATGAATTTCAAGCGTCTTGTCTAAACTATTCTTGCCATGTTGTAGGAATGTTGAATTATTTATTGAAATTATTTTATTTGAGACTTATTGACCTTTACACATAGTCATGGGGGCCTACGGGGTCCTATCTGTGAAGTCATTTCCTGTTATGGTTTTCTTGTCACATCACACACAAAAATAGCTTTCTACATGTTGTTTATACCACAATATCTTTGATTTAGTGGATAAATATTAATTTTATACAATGTATAAATAATAAAACACAAAGAAACAACCAAACTACTCTAAGGAATTCTGTGCCTCTTAGCTCACATTGCCTAATAATTTATAACGTACCATTAAATACTGTTACTATAATGTCCTATTAAATTGACTTATAGCAGATTTATAGATTTTACATTTATAGTGTTCTCTATAGACCGCAAAAATATTGCATGCTAGAAAAGCACCCGTCAGAACTGTATAACATGCTGTTTTAGAGTTGCATGTTGGGGCCAAGGGTCATGGGTTTACAGCTTGTCCCACCAGCATGTTTCCAGCAAGAAATCTGTGTTTGCCTGGTTACTATAGCCATAACTGTACAGTTAGGATGCATAACACATCCTTCTTTATTGAGTTTTCTCTTTATTAGTGGACCATGCTTCCAGTTATGTGAGGATGTTGTCTGCTATTCAGTATTGTGCTGTTAGTGCTGTGTAGTAGAACGGACGAGCACTTCTGATGGCTCTCATTATTCAATGATATTACTGGAGCTCCAACTAGTGGCTGTAAATAGTAAAAGAAAAGAATCTATCTGAACACTGAACACACTGACCTCATCTGACGAACGGCCAAACCGCATAGAAAAAGTGAACACTGGCAAACCTGTCCAGTAGTGTAGCCTACCATATTTCATTAGGATTGAGTGGTCTTAACATGCCAATAGAAGGCAACAAATTACCAGTAGAGACCCATAAAATCAATGCAATTACCATTATAATCAAGAAAAACAATTAGATTTTATTTATTTATTTATTTTATTGTTAAATGTCCAATTCACGGAAACATTAACCCCAATCTCCTAGCACACTGCCATTGAGTATGCTGAGCAGTTCTGCTGTCTGCTATAACACATGGCATTGCTGGAGCTCCGCCTAGTGGCTGTAAGTAGGCAGAGATAATAGGTAGGGTACTCTAGTATACGGTTCAGAATTCTGCATAAGAGTTTTCTTCATTCCTATTAATCAGATCTGTTTCCTTTAAAATAAATTAAACTGCTTTGGACTTCTAGGAGGATTTGAAGTGGCACTTAAGTGTCCTTAATTCTGGTTGAACAATTTGTCAACCCTTCAGACTAAACCATATTGCTATACAGATAAATGTCATCAGGGTTCACTTCTGCTAGTGTATTAGGCTACGTGAATTCAGTGAATCACTTATACAACTACTACATAATGAATTATATGTTTAATGATGTTATAAGAGTGGACAGTAGAACAGACAAAAACTTGAAAAACCGAATCTTCATGAAAATATACACTAATTTCCTCTGTGAGAGTCATTTCAAGGGTGCAACAGAAACGAGAGCTTATTAGATCATTTTATAAATGAATCAAAATCATATTCTGTGCAGATACAATCAATAAATGGCCAATGAATTAAACATAATCTGTTAAAAATAGCTGTGATGGCATAGAAAATTAGTGATGCATGATTCATTTTTTTGGATTATACCAGTAACCTTCAGCAAACATATCTTGAACTAAACCTTCTGCTCAGTTCACACTGTTGGTCTGATTTTGCTCCATGGGTCTGAGCAAGACATTGAGTCTCTTCTGTCCTGTTCAGCTCACTTCTTGTACAGCAACAGCAGCCACGCCCACCAGAGCAGAGAGAGCCAATCGGATTACAGTTTCAGTAACTCCACAACAGTGGATGCAGTCTGAAATGAAAAAAAAAGCACCAGAATTGTGCATTTATTTCTCTTTCAAATAGACTTACTGCATCCACTTCAAAGGACTTTGAGCATCCACAAACTTTGCATATGTGACCCTGGACCACAAAACCAGTCTTAAGCCCCTGGGGTAACCAAAAATCAGTAGGATATTAAGTAAAGATCATGTTCCATGAAGATATTTTGTAAATTTCCTACTGTAAATATATCAAAACTTAATTTTTGATTAGTAATATGCATTGCTAAGAACTTCATTTGGACAACTTTAAAGGTGATTTTCTCAATATTGTGATTTTTTTTTTTTTGCACCCTCAGATTCCAGATTTTCACAGTTGTATCTCGGCCAAATATTGTCCTATCCACCTTACCATACACCAATGGAAAGATTATTTATTCAGCTTTCAGATGATGTATAAATCTCAATTTAGAAAAATGACTGTGATTTATGACTGGTTTTGTTGTCCAGGGTCACATATGTGCACATATGCACACTTTCCTTGCTTAGCTAAATAACATTAGCTAGGATTGCAAAACATAAGCGATTCTAGACCGTTTTTAGGACTCCCCGAGGAATCTGTGTGATTATGTGGTTCTTTCTCCATGATGTTTTTTTTTGTTGTTGTTGCCTTGAGTGCTAATGATCTCTAGAGCAGCATGGAATACCACCCCACCAGCCCCACCAAAAAACAAACAAACATACTACACTTCTCTGTCACTCGTCTGCTGTTTGTTCTCTGTTCCTGTTACATGACTGAAGAAAATGCATGCAAATGCACCCAACCCTCATATGCACAAACAGGTCATGCTCTATATCTCTAAATGAAATGCTGTCAATTCTCTCCGCACCCACAAGCAGTAACATGAATCAACACCATGTTTTGCCCAAAACTGATTCAGTTTCTCCCTAAACTAAAGACCCGTTCACACCAAGAACGGTAATAACGATAACTATATTTTTGTCCATACCAACGGGTGACAATGCTATGTTTATTCTAAGCACATGCTCCAGTTTTGCCGTCTGTCGCTTTTTAATGCTTGAGCTCTTTACAGTCGGGTTTATTCTGATTGGCTGTCAATGTTTTCATCATTCATCAGCTGGAAAAAATTGTTCTGAAAATGACAGTTACCTTAACAGTGGATTTTAGCTTCTGTACTTTCACAAAGCCTATTATATTGACATACCTGAACACATTCAACAGAGTTCTGAGACATACAGAGTTCTGTGACATACCCGAACTCGACTGATGGAGTTCAGTAATGTTGGCATCCTTAGTCTGGTTTACAGTTTAATTGATCAGCTGGACGACACACAATTTGAGCTTGACGGTCTTTCTGATGAAAAATAATTTTGTGGAGATTTGTGGATGACAAACGTCTCAGGTTACTTATGTAACCATGGTGAGTAGGGAAGGAGACACTGCGTCCTCTAGGGGTTGCTATGGGGAACGCCTCGTCGTGACCCGTGTCTGAAGCATACATTGAAAAAACACCAACTCGTTGGCCGGCGACAGCCATGACGTCACTACTGGTGCGACTATAATATAAATAGGCGCCGGGAGCACACATCATTCTCTTCTTCGTCTGAAGCTTGCGTCCGCAGCATGGCAAGAAACCTAGAGGACGCAGTGTCTTGTTCCCTACTCAGGGAACCATGGTTACATAAGTAACCTGAGATGTTCCCTTTCATGGGAACTTCGAACTGCGTCCTCTAGGGGTCGCTATGGGGAACGGTATACCCATGTGGTTTACAAAATAAAAACTATTCTAAAATGTCTCTTCATTTTCGTTGACCAAAACGAGACGAAATGAAATGTTCTAATGTTATTTCGTCTCGTTTAGTCGTTATTATTATTTTGCAGTGTTTCTGTTTCACTTCAGGGGCTGCATCAGGTCGCACTGGGCAGACGCAGGCAACGTCACTTCCTCAAGCCCCACTCGCGGCATTATTTAGAAACACTGCATCTATTATATAATATCCATTTCTAATGTCGCCAATAATTAGAGATGCACTGAAATTCCGGCTGCCGAAAATTAGTTCACCGCTCAGGTTTCACTTTCACGCGGTGTGACGCTCTGCGAATTATCAGAATCAGAATCAGAAGAGCTTTATTACCAAGTATGTTTACACACACAAGGAATTTGACTTGATGACAGGAGCTTCCAGTGCAGAAGAAAGTACAAACATAGTGCAGACATACATGATAGTGCAGACATACAAAGGAATAACACAGTAGGGATGTAATATAACACTAATATAATAAAAAAAGAAAAATTTAATAATGTACTATATACAGAAATAGAAGTATAGGAAAAAATTTAACAGTTTAGATAAATGTACATATTTGTTTATTAGTGTGCAGATATGTTATTTACAAAGTGTGCAGTTTAATATAAATATACTATGTTAGTTGTGATGGACGATGTATAATTATGAAAGATTAATTGTTCAGACTGAATATAGCTTGTGGGAAAAAACTGTTCTTGTGCCTGACTGTTCTGGTGCTCAGTGCTCTGTAGCGCCGACCAGAAGGCAACAGTTCGAAGAGAGAGTGGGCTGGGTGTGAGGGGTCCAAGGTGATTTTTTTAGGCCTTTTCCTCACTCTGGAGATGTAAAGATCTTGGAGGCTGGGCAGAGGGACACCAATAATCCTCTCAGCAGTCCTGACTGTTTGTTGTAGTCTCTTGATGTATGATTTGGTTGCTGAACCAAACCAGATAGTTATGGATGAACACAGGACAGACTCAATGATAGCAGAGGCTCTGCTTCATTAGTCCATCTTTTTACAGTCCTTAATACAGGTTTAGCTGATTTCAGTTTCTGCCTGTAGGTCGGTATTAGATGAACTAAACAGTGATCAGAGAGCCCCAAAGCTGCTCGTGGGACAGAGTGATATGCATTCTTTATTGCTGTGTAACAGTGATCCAAAATAGTGCTGTCTCTGGTGGGACACGTAATGTGCTGCTTGTATTTTGGCAGTTCACGGGAGAGATTTGATTTGTTAAAATCTCCAAGAATGATTAAAATAGAGTCTGGGTACCTTTGCTCCATTTCAGTTATTTGTTCGGCCAGCTGTTGCATCGCGGCGCTCACGCACGCGTCCGGAGGCCCGTACACATTCACGAGAATGAAAGAGGAAAACTCCCTCAGCCAGTAGAAAAGTTCACAGTCTATGATGAGTGCCTCTAAATTAGGACAGTATACCTTTTTCAGCGTTGTTACATCTGAACACCAACTTTCGTTGATGTAGAAACACAATCCACCTCCTCTGGTTTTCCCCGTTAACTCCGCGATGCGATCCGCTCTGAACAGCTGGTAGCCCGGCAGATGAAGCGCGTTGTCCGGAATGGCTTCACTCCAGCCAGGTTTCAGTGAAGCACAGTGCAGCAGAGTTTGAAAAGTCCTTGTCGGTGCGGGTGAGGAGAAGAAGTTCATACGTTTTGTTAGGAAGGGAACGGACATTCGCGAGATGAATGCTTGGGAGCGCAGTCCGAAAGCCGCGCACGCGGAGCTTCACCAGGGCGCCGGCGCATTTCCCTCTTCTGCGTCTGCACGCGCGTTTGAACAACACCGCTGTACCTCCGACTAGAATGTCCAACAAAACGTCCAAATAATCAAAAACCGGTAAAATGTTGTCTGGGATGTGCTGCGTAATGTTAAGGAGTTCGTCTCTGGTAAAACGTATAGAAGAAGAATGACAAAACACAGAACAAACAAACAAAAACAACAGAAGAATCGCGGAGCTCAGCGTCCTTGCTGCCATTTGCGGCGCCATGCTGGTGGTCATGCGGCGCCATGCTGGTGGTCATCCCGCTCTATGCGTGTGTGTGCTCCGCTCAGTCGCTCACGGCCCATGTGAGTGCTCCACTCATATACCGTTCATGCTCATCGGAACAGCAAAGTCCACTCAAAATTAAAGCTGACAGGAAACATCGATGTAGTACAGTATTGTTTCTGTGTGCAATAGGCCTACTGTGCTGTAACAAGGTGTGGTAAATGGGCAACTCTGGTAACGCTGCCCTCTCATTCATTGATCTGCTAACCGTTATGCTCACGAGTCCTCTGATAATAGTAGCTTTTTAGGATTAAACATTATTTGGATGATTGGTAAAAAAAAAAAATAAAAAATTATCTTAATAGCCCTACTGTGTTTTAAACCTACCCGAAAAACTAAAAAGCAATTTATTTCATTTGTAGGCCTATC
>NW_015506271.1:48178-69208 GCF_001515645.1 Sinocyclocheilus grahami | reverse complement strand
TGGGAGTTGCCCCTGGGACGTTAGACGGCTGTCAGTGACATTATTCCCTACGGCCAAAGGCCTAGGCTACATACCCCAAAATACTTACCTGTTAGGGCCAGACTCCTGGGCTCGGGGTAGAGCTCAAGGCTTGGAATCAGCAATAGATTCCTTTAAAGGGGTCCTATTATGCTCTTTTACAAAGTCTTGATTTTGTTTTGGAGGTGTACTAGAACATGCTCTAAAACTAAAACGCATTATTTTTCACATCATTTACATTATTACAATACCTTTCTCTCCAGGCTGGCACAAACGGCTCGATTAGTTCCGGCTTTGATGAAGGTCCGCCTTCCGAAAAACAAAATGTGTTGTGATTGGTTAGCTGTCCCAGTGTGTTGTGATTGGCGAACAGCTTAGACAGTGTTTCAGTACTGCCACGCCCCTTGCTCCGTCTTTCAACAAAAGCTTTTGGCAAATTCGGCACTTCTCACTCGTGTTGTGGAAGCTGTCCTCAGTAAAATGTGCAGCACACAATAGAAAATTGGGGTTATAATGCTCAGGAACAGAGTTAAAAAATAAATTGCAACCACTGTTTCCTGACATCATCCGCTTTCTGAAGCCCAAACAAAGACGTTTGGGCACGGAGGTGAAAAAAACAGCGTTTCAGGCGGTCACGCACTGGACGAGAAGCACACACATCTTTAAAATTCAAATACATTATTTTCTATGAGTGTAGGCACTCATAGAAAATACCTTAAGCTTACCATGCGTCCCTCTGTTTACAAGCTGTTCTGCTCGTCACAAATGTTCTTTGTTCTTTTATGGATACATTTACCGTGTCCCCTTTAAGCGAATAATATTTGAGAAAAGCCGTGATTCTCAGTTGGAATTAAGTCTGGAGTAACATCTGTAAGGTTTAGAGTTTAGAGAGTATTTTGTGAGTTATTCACACTTCACTTGGTATGGGCGCGACTCAGCAATGAAGAACACAGCGGAGACCCTTTGAAACAGAAGAATAGAAACGGTCTCTACTGATAATCTTTATTACATTCGGACACAGCTCTATAACAACATGCAGAACACGTTATTGCTCTCTCTTTTATTATTATTTATGGAAGGTCAGTTATATATGAATCTTTCAGTTTTCACAGCTGTTTGACAAATGCGGGAACCGACGTTGAAGTAACAACGCGTCTAATAACCATACAACATTTATAGATAATATGGCAAACGTTTTAATAAGTGCTTCATGTGAAATCGCATCTGGAAAAAATGCTGGAAAATTAGGGGAAATATTTACGTTCACGCGCACATCCTCATCTCGTATCCACCGCGGCGAGAGAAACGTAGCCTAAAGCTTATTAATGCAAAAAGACGGTGAGGAGGTAATCAATTCAGTACATTGATGATGCATATACAGGCAAGTACATGAAAATCATCGTTTATGATTGGGTTTCACATTTTTCCCTTACATAATCAGTACAGTAATGCAATGCCATATCTGTCTCACACAATGTTTTCAGTTGAATCCGCTTACTAATGTGGTATTAGTGAGTTTAATCTATATCTGTAACTGTTCCTTTGTATTCTGCAGGTGTGTCTGGTGCAGATGAAACAGGGTCAGTGTCAGTGATGGAAGGAGATTCCGTCACTCTACACACTGATGTTAGTGAAATAAAGAACGATGATACGTTACTGTGGGTGTTTGGACCTAAAGGATTTGTCATTTCTCAAATAACGAGAAAGAATGATTTGACCTCATTTTTTGTCACCGATGATGTGGGATTCAGAGGCAGATTGCAAGTGGATCAGAAAACTGGCTCTCTCACTATTAGAAATATAAGGATCACACTCTCTGGACAATATAAACTAACAATCTCTAGAGAAAAGACTACGACCAAAATATTTAGTGTTACTGTCTTTGGTGGGTATCTCAAGTCTTGTTTAGATGACTGTTAGATCATTGTAAATCTAATGAATTACATTACAGACAAAGTCTGTGGTGGAAATATCTTGATTTAAGTTTAAATGTCCCACTTCCAACCTCAGTGCATTCCATTCAATCACAAATATGATCTGATTCTTTTCCAGGTATTGTTAATGAGACGGATGGAATGAAATCAGTCTCCGTGATGGAAGGAGATTCTGTCACGCTACACACTGATGCTGAAATACACACAGATGATCTGATAGTGTGGAGGTTTGGAGATAAAGGCATCCTCCTGGCTAAACTCGATGTAGAGACTAACGAGACCTCATTAAATGATGCTGATGAGAGATTCAAAGATCGACTGCAGCTGAATCAGACCGGATCTCTGACCATCACAAACACCAGAACTGAACACGCTGGACTTTATGAAGTACAGATCAGAGGCCATGAGAGCTCACAGCGATTCCTTCTTTTTGTCACGGGTGAGGCTTTATAGTTAGTCTTTCAATGTAATGACATAATTAAATAAGATACTTGTATTAAAATTAAACCCTTGAACATAACATTTGCATTTTGTTCTTGTCATATTGATGAAGTTAATTTCATTAGTGTTCTGATTCTGAGTGAATCGATAAATTTGCATTACAAATCATCCCACATTCTTTGTACAGTTCATATGTAAATCATCAATATCTGCAATTTCTGTGAACATGCCAAACCAAAATAACCACTGTGTGCTGCTGTGACAGGTGACAATAAGTCAGCGAAGGAAGGAGAATCTGTCACTCTACCCACTGGTCTTACTGAAATACATAAAGACGATAAGATACAATGGTGGTACGAAGATGAAAACAATCTCATCGCTGAAATCCATGGAGTGACCAATAAGAGAACGTGTCCTGGTGCTGATGGGAGATTCAGGAGCAAACTGAGCCTAGATGATTATGGAGATCTCACCATCAATAACGTCAGAACCATTCACACTGGACTCTATAAACTAAAGATCAGCGGCAGAAGAAGAACCAAATACAAGCAATTCATTCTGACCATTGGTGGTGGGTAACTCAAGTCTTTCGATGTGTTAAGGATCATGGTTTAGATCAGGGGTGTCCAAACCTGTTCCTGGTGGACCAATCTCCTGCTTAGGTTGAATTTAGCTTCAACCTTATTTAAACACACCTGAATCAGCTAATCAAGGTCTTCAGGATTACTACAAAGATGGTTGCAACTGGTTGGAGCTAAACTCTGGAGGACGTAGACCTCTAAGGCCGCTTTTACACTGCAGGTCTTGATGACCAATTCCGGTTTTGTGACTATATCCGAATTTATGGACAACGTGCTTACATTTCTTTTAAAAGTGACCTGTATCCGATGTGTGCATTTTACACTGCACTTGATGAAACAAACCAAAAATAGCATATATGACATCACAAATCAATTTAAATAGTACATTGAGTTTAATTTATTGACATGGAATTCATATAGAAACATTTTTAATGCAATGGTTACATTCTTCAGGACAGTGATTATGTAGGCAACGCATCCGATTCATATCTGATTTATTTCCACATATGAATGAGGCCTGAAACCGATCTGAGAATATCGGAATCCCTGTGATTTTTTTCCTGCTTACACGGTCATGGGCCATATCTGATCTGTGCCACATGGGAGGAAAAAATTGGGTCACTTGAAGCATGCAGTGTAAATGCGGCCTAAAACTAAAACCAACAGGGAAGAACTGCAGAATATAATGTCATACAGATATTTTTAACATTATTACATGTTTTTTGTCCATCAATGGTGGCAATCAGTAGGCTCATTTCTAATGAAGAGACCAATTTATATGACAGATTTTAATGTAGGCTTTTAAACATATGTAAACATTATTTTATTACCATTATAACTAGCTATCTCGCACATTTTTTGCTCACTCAGTGTTTTCTTAATTTTACAGTGGGGTAATTTTGGTGCAGTAGCACGAGATAGCTTGATTTCAAACTTTGAATTGAATAAAAAATGACAAGTAAGCAGTCAGTAATAAATTAAGAATAAAGAAATTAATAATGATAGCACAAATAAAAAATAATGACAGGCCTTCGAATTAAATAAATTGCTTTTTAGTTTTTCAGGTAGGTCTTACAGAAGGGTTAAGATATTTAACTTTTTTGTTTGACCAATTATCCAAATAATATTTAGTCCTAGAAAGCCATTATTATCAGAACACGTGAGCTTAACATAACGGTTAGCAGATCAATGAATGAGAGGGCAGTGTTACCAGAGTTGCTCATATACCACACCATGATACAACACAGTAGGGCTATTGCAAACAGAAACAATACTGTACTACATCGATGTTTCCTGTCGGCTCAGTTTTTGAGTGGACTTTGCTGTTCCGATGAGCATGAACGGTATATGAGTGGAGCGACTGAGCGGAGCGCACACGCATAGAGCGGGATAATACGCGGAGCGTCACACCTCATGAAAGTGAAACCTGAGCGGTGAACTAATTTTCGGCAGCCGAAATTTCAGTGCATCTCTTAATTATTGGCGACATCAGAAATGTATATTATATAATAGATGCTTTTTTTTGAACATATTAGCAGTTTAAAAATATTAAAAAAGGATTTTTTACACGGCACCCCTGCTCTTGACAGACGGCACCCCGGTTGGGAAACACTGCTGTAGAGTATTGTTTCTCCTCAATGCCTCGCCTTTTTGAAACGCGTCGATTTTTACAAAGCTCATCGGTCTGAAAAGCGAGGTGTGCTCTGATTGGCCAGCTATCCAGTGCGTTGTGATTGGCCAAATACCTCAAGCGTGTGACGAAAATGTTACGCCCCTCGATCACCATACTGTGATGTCGTGTCCTGGAGCGACGAGACAAAAAGCATGAAAACCCATAAACGAGGCATTTTTGGCATCCAGTGGGGACATAATTACAGATTATAATGACTTATACTGTCTTTTTGTATTGCGTAGCATCGCGCTGCGTAAACATAAAACCATGTCTGCATTTGTGATCGGAGAAATGACAAACAAGTGCTACTCTACACTGCTCAAAACTCGCGTTTGAATCATCAGTGGCAAATCCTTTAAATGTAAACGTACTTACAGACTGTGAGTCAGAACACCTGGCATTGTAGTCTACTCTTCCAGGAAACAGTCCTCCATAAATGTGCTGCACACAAATAATTAGAATTTTTTTTGGGTTGAACTGTTCTGGAACAGTGTTGTAAATACTGTTTAAACACTGTTTACAACACTTCCCCAATAAATAGGGGCAGTCGTGGCCTAATGGTTAGAGAGTCGGACTCGTAATCAAAGGTTGCGGGTTCGAGTCTCGTACCGGCAGGGATTGTAGGTGAGGGGAGTGAACGTACAGCGCTCTCTCCCACCTTCAATGCCACGACAATACTCTCGTACCGGCAGGGACTGTAGGTGGGGGGAGTGAATGCACAGTGCTCTCTCCCACCTTCAATACCACGACTGAGGTGCCCTTGAGCAAGGCTCCCTGGGCTCTGCAGCATAAATGGCTGTCCACTGCTGTGTGTGTGTGTGTGTGTGTGTGTGTGTGTGTGCGCACACTTTGGATGGGTAAACACATTGTTCACACCACCATGGACTCTTTGCATGAACATTTGGGCGGTGTTATGCAAATCTTCCCACATAGTGACGTAGATACACTCTTAAAAATAAAAGTGCTTCAAAAGGTTCTTCAAGCAATGCCATAGAAGAACCATTTTTGGTTCCACAAAGAACCATTCAGTCAAAGGTTCTTTAAAGAACCATCTCTTTCTTACCTTTTTGTAATCTGAAGAACCTTATTTCGCCACAAAGAACCTTTTGTGAAACAGAAAGGTTCTTCAGATGTTAAAGGTTCTTTATGGAACCATTTAGACAAAAAGGTTCTTCTATGGCATCGTGAAGCACCTTTATTTTTAAGAGTGTATGTGGGGGCGTGTTAGAACGAGCCGCTTTAGGTAGGAGTAGCTGACTCTTAACATTATAAAGAATATCTCTTTGGATTTGAGACTTTAGTCTTTGCAACTTTACAGATCTTCTTTATGCACCAAGAGCTTGTAACACTCCAAAGAGAAAGGAAAAATTGAAATAGCATCATATGACCCCTTTAATTACTTTTAATTTTAATTACCGCCATGTTAAACAAAAAAGAAAGTTTTCAAAAACAATGTTCTTACCTTATATGAAAAACAAAAATGAAGTCAGTAATTTAACAGATTAAAGGTGTAATATTTTATGAATCATGTAGGGAAAAAAAGGCATGAACACGAATCATGAATAATTTTACTTTATGATTTGTGAATTTAGATAATAGCGTATAGAGATGAGATTAGTTCATGGCTAACTAAGTGTCTTTGGGTCTCATTATGTTAGCTGTCAGTAAGCTATCTGAACAATACAAAATGGAAAGGAAGCTCCTATCTTTGACCATGCCAAAGTAGGTTAGAAATGTCACCTAAACATATGTAATGTTAAAACTGCAAACTAATTTCAAATACTTTATTTTCTTCTGTATTTCTCTGTTTCTGTTTGCTGTTTTGACATGAAGTGAGAACGGAAAAAGTGAAGGAGGGAGAATCTGTCCCTCTACACAATGATGCTGAAATACAGGCCGATGATCTAATACTGTGGACGTTTGGAGCTGAAAACAGTCTCGTTGCTAGAAAGGATTCAAGACCAACTGATATTGATGAGAGTTTGAGTGACAGACTGCAGCTAAATGATGAGACTGGATCTCTGACCATCAGGAACATCAGAACCACAGACTCCGGACATTTTAAACTACAGATCATCAACAGCCAAAAGACCACATTCAGGAGATTCAATGTGGATGTCACCGGTGAGTCAAACATCATTTATTATAATAACAGTATATTTGTTTATGCAACCGTTCTAGTCCTTGAATCTGATTGGTTGATCAGCGTTCATTGCTTCATTGCTGTACAGTAATTTACATTTACATTCAGTCATTTAGCAGACGCTTTTATCCAAAGCGACTTACAAATGAGGAAAATAGAAGCAATCAAAACCAACAAAAGAGCAATGAGATGCAGTTATAAAATAAAGCAATAAGCCCCAAGAAGCCGTGGTTTACAGTGAATTTATAACAGCTAAGGGGCGTAGTTAGGTACGACGGGAAGCAGAGTTATTAATGGTTATTCCATATACGTAGTAAGTTTTCACAAAATAAAACAGAGCAAATAAAGTGTAATGATATTAATAAAAACAGTATTCTTCCACAAAACAAACAATGCAGTTCCTCAGAAACAGTTGTGCTTGCAATAAAGTGGTATATATATATATGGTATACAATCCTATATGTAGATGTATATGTAGCAACACTGTTTCTCTGTCTGTTTTAATTTCTGTAATCGTCTCTATATTTTGTTTCCACAGAAAAACAAGAGAAGAGGGAAAAGGAGCAGCAGGAGACGAGTTCAGTTTGATGAGATGAGAGACGCCCAGTAGTGTGAATCATGGTGAACATTTGAGCATCTTTTCTGTCCTCTAGTGGACAAACACTGACCTGAATATCAAATCAGAGATCTTAATAGCAAGCTGGTCTAATGGAAACTGACATCAGCTGAAGGGACTAAAAACAGGAGGCTAAAGTATGTGTTTTGAACATAAAGAGCATGCTAGCAAAGAAAGATATGTATTTGTATAGTGTTAAAAAATTGAAGGTAGAACCTCTGAGTCCTAAATGTTTAGCTTATGAATGATCAAAGGAGTTTGAAATTTACTATTTCAGCAATGACTTCTAATAATTTTCTTAACCTTGTTATAACCATTTAGCATGAGATGTTGTTTCAAACAGTAATAATCAGTGGAAGAGTGCTGTTTTGCAAGTACTAATGTGGCTTTCAAATGACTATTGTAGATTGCTATTATAGATTACGTTTGGTCTAATGGGCTGGGTGTTTTTTTTTTTTGTTGCCTGAATTAGGTAAATGACTAGAAAAGGACTAGTAAACGACTCATCAAGCTTTCGATATCATCTTTGCAGTCTGTTAGTTTGTAGAATTTGTATGTTAATTGGCCAGTTATCAGCAGTGAAAGCTCCATGTTTCTTGCTAATGTCTCCCAGTGGAAATGTTCATTACGTTATTTGGTACATTACTGTGAAAATGGATTTCACTAATCTTGTAAGGCGACAGACTGCTGCTAAACACATTCCACTTGTGCTGGTACACAATATGACAGAAGATCTGTACATGTAGAAGACATGTAGAGACATGTAGAATAGTCTGTTCCGATCACCTGAGCTTTTCAAAGCATGTTTGTGATAATGATTATGAAGGTTTGCTTGCTTCTTAATCAATGCATGCAATCAAATGTTTTCATATACAACTTTACTCTTTTCATTTCAGATGAAATCAGTCTGAGCATTAAGATGCAGCTAATTCAATAAATTTGTCTCATTTCAATTTTTACAGTGACTGTTTTGATATGTTCTATCTATCTATCTATCTATCTATCTATCTGTCTGTCTGTCTGTCTGTCTGTCTGTCTGTCTGTCTGTCTGTCAGTCTGTCTGTCTGTCTGTCTGTCTGTCTGTCTGTCAGTCTGTCTGTCTGTCTGTCTGTCTGTCTGTCTATCTATCTTTCTATCTATCTATCTATCTATCTATCTATCTATCTATCTATCTATCTATCTATCTATCTATCTATCTATCTATCTATCTATCTATCTTATTATTAGGCTACACTTAGACAAATGACAATTTAAATATAGTATTCTTGCATGTTGTTCACCCAGTAGTAGCCTAGTAGTGATGAAAAAGAGAAAAGTATGTGAACAATGCGTTGAACAGACGTTTTCACCAGTGCACGTTGTCTCTCAGCTTTTACCATCTCCCGCAGCGTTTTTAAAACGTCATGTCAACATAAAAGTTGTTCAACTTATAAAAAAGCTTCTTGAGGCCCTGCTCTTATTTTCATTTCCTTCGCGTTTTTAACGAGCACAAACATGTTCTGTGTGAACGTTTCGTTCATTTACTGCAGTTTTAAAGCCCTCATTGCACAGATGTCGCCCAGTAGGTGGGCCTGTAAGCCTGCAGATTTCAGTATTTTAATAACAATTATTGATTTAAAGAGCTGACAAGGTAATGAGCTCCTTTTAATTTCCAACGCTAACAACACCCCTACTAGTTACAGTCTTGGAAATCTAAACTTGCTGCTGTTTCTTTTCACAACAAGTGTTAACACTATTCATCGAAACAAGATTTTGTTGGACTCTACAACAATATGAAGAACACTTTCAAAGTCCTTCTGTTTTTGCTAATGATGTTCGGTAAGTGGGAGATTTCTGTTTATCCTTTAACACTTTTGGGTTCACTTAGACAACGGAACCCTTTGTGTCCTTATTGGCTGATCTTCTCTTATTCATTAAGCTTGTTACCATATTAACAGTAATCACATTCAACCAGATTGCCGCACTTCCTGATCGGACGGAGTCTTCCTCCACTTTTTGTAATTACTTTTTCTCCTTGACTTTTTATAAGACACGTTGACACTCGCTTTCTTGCAGCTAACACTACTAATGTATACCAATAATTTAAGGCAGCTGCTATTTGCAATAGAAAGCGATATAGTCATATGCTATTTACACAAAAATAACATTATTTCCTTAGCATAGCAAAAAAAAGGGGGGGGGGCAGGCACCCTGGAGGCTGGTGCAGGACAGAAACAGGGCGGAGACAAGGCGAGCCTCCAGGGCGGATCAGGGAGCTCCGGGAGCTCCGGGAGCCATGGCGGAGCAGGCAGTTCAGGTTGCCATGGCGGAGCAGGGGACTCAGGAGCCCATGGCGGAGCTGGGGACTCAGGAGGCCATGGTGGAGCAGGCAGTTAACAGATAATTATCTTTCATTAACTCGTCTTTATTAGCACCTGAATAAATCTCAATTAAAAAAAATGTTTATTAGATTTGTTTACAAATATTACAACTGCTATATTTGTTTATTCTCTGAGAAATTGTTTCTGTTTCTAGCAAAGTGAACAGATAATCTTTCTATCTATCTATCTATCTATCTATCTATCTATCTATCTATCTATCTATCTATCTATCTATCTATCTATCTATCTATCTATCTATCTATCTATCTTATTATTAGGCTACACTTAGACAAATGACAATTTAAATATAGTATTCTTGCATGTTGTTCACCCAGTAGTAGCCTAGTAGTGATGAAAAAGAGAAAAGTATGTGAACAATGCGTTGAACAGACGTTTTCACCAGTGCACGTTGTCTCTCAGCTTTTACCATCTCCCGCAGCGTTTTTAAAACGTCATGTCAACATAAAAGTTGTTCAACTTATAAAAAAGCTTCTTGAGGCCCTGCTCTTATTTTCATTTCCTTCGCGTTTTTAACGAGCACAAACATGTTCTGTGTGAACGTTTCGTTCATTTACTGCAGTTTTAAAGCCCTCATTGCACAGATGTCGCCCAGTAGGTGGGCCTGTAAGCCTGCAGATTTCAGTATTTTAATAACAATTATTGATTTAAAGAGCTGACAAGGTAATGAGCTCCTTTTAATTTCCAACGCTAACAACACCCCTACTAGTTACAGTCTTGGAAATCTAAACTTGCTGCTGTTTCTTTTCACAACAAGTGTTAACACTATTCATCGAAACAAGATTTTGTTGGACTCTACAACAATATGAAGAACACTTTCAAAGTCCTTCTGTTTTTGCTAATGATGTTCGGTAAGTGGGAGATTTCTGTTTATCCTTTAACACTTTTGGGTTCACTTAGACAACGGAACCCTTTGTGTCCTTATTGGCTGATCTTCTCTTATTCATTAAGCTTGTTACCATATTAACAGTAATCACATTCAACCAGATTGCCGCACTTCCTGATCGGACGGAGTCTTCCTCCACTTTTTGTAATTACTTTTTCTCCTTGACTTTTTATAAGACACGTTGACACTCGCTTTCTTGCAGCTAACACTACTAATGTATACCAATAATTTAAGGCAGCTGCTATTTGCAATAGAAAGCGATATAGTCATATGCTATTTACACAAAAATAACATTATTTCCTTAGCATAGCAAAAAAAAGGGGGGGGGGCAGGCACCCTGGAGGCTGGTGCAGGACAGAAACAGGGCGGAGACAAGGCGAGCCTCCAGGGCGGATCAGGGAGCTCCGGGAGCTCCGGGAGCCATGGCGGAGCAGGCAGTTCAGGTTGCCATGGCGGAGCAGGGGACTCAGGAGCCCATGGCGGAGCTGGGGACTCAGGAGGCCATGGTGGAGCAGGCAGTTAACAGATAATTATCTTTCATTAACTCGTCTTTATTAGCACCTGAATAAATCTCAATTAAAAAAAATGTTTATTAGATTTGTTTACAAATATTACAACTGCTATATTTGTTTATTCTCTGAGAAATTGTTTCTGTTTCTAGCAAAGTGAACAGATAATTTTCTTTCATTACCTCGTCTTTATTAACACCTGAATAAATCTCAATTAAAAAAATAGTTTATTAGATTTGTTTACAAATATTACAACTGCTATATTAGTTTATTCTCTGAGAAACTGTTTCTGTTTGTTCTCCAGGTGTGTTTGGTGAAACAGTAAAGTTAGTAAAGGAGTAACAGTAAAGGCGTAAAGTTAGTATCAGTGATGGAGGAAGATTCTGTCAATCTAAACCCTTGTCCTACTCAACTGCAGGGTATTAGTGATATACTGTGGACGTTTGGAGCTCAAAGATCTAACATCATACAAGAAATTCAGTGTTATTGTCTCTGGTGAGGATATATTTTGTCAAGCAATATCACAGTTGCAATCATACTGTTGTGAATATCAGCTTAAATGTGATTAGAAAATGGACCCTTTTCACAAGACTGTCATGACGCATTTCAACGGTCACCAGCATCATAAAGCCTCAAAATTCTGTGTTTTTCTGTCAATATGGGGTGCTGTGTGTACATTAATGAGGAAAAAAAATTAACTTAAATGATTTTAGCAAATGGCTGCAATATAACAAAGAGTGAAAAATTTAAGGGGGTCTGAATACTTTCCGTACCCACTGTATATATAGATAAAAAAAAAAAAAGTAAAACACTATACTTTGTATTATATGACCTTTGCATCAAATTACACACACACACACACAAACAGTTAACGCTAATGCGAGGGTGTTTCTAATACAGCGTCTATGGGAGGGATGGTAAATTTGATATCGTTCTCTCTTCCAAATGCAATCATTGGTCTCTCTAAAATGTTTTCCTTTTTTTTGGAGTTTTTCTTTTGCTATTTGAGCAAATGGAATGCAAAAAATATATTTGTGGTACTCTCCCATTTACTGCTTTCGAAGTTTACCCAACTATGTCGACTTCTGCTGCTGAGAAACCTGGAAATGTGAAAAAGGTCTATAGAGGGTTTGCACTTATGTCACCATTTGGTTAGTTGTATGCGCGGCCATATTTGCGATACTTGGATGTAAACACCAGCATGGATTGGACGGTTAATGTACTACTGAATATGTTGTTATGCAAATTTATGCTGTCTAAACCACAGAAAACATGTGTGGAAGCTGCTAAATCATATCGAGAAGGACTTAGCAAGCAAGTTAATAGGTGGTAAAGATACGTACGAGCAGTATTAATTAATATATTAGCCTAATATTTCACCTACCTGACCGAAAATTATAAGAACAAATACTTTTGTTGCCTTTTGTTCCTCAGACAGTTTTTTTTTGCACTCTTCTCCTTGATTTGTTATAACTTTGGCAGTCTATAGTACTCCAAATATTTTTCCCGGTCTGACCGATTAGCACAGCCCAAAACATGACAATAATTGACCATTTTCAGCAGCAATAATCAGCAAAATATACGAGTTTTGTTTGGTTCAGTGGCATTGTTTACTTTTAGTTTCTATAGGCACAAAGTCACAGATGTTCACATGACTGATACAACTGCATGATATGAGTGCGATAATCATTTTATACAACAGTTCTAGAAAGAGATTCATATCAAGTGATCTACATTTTCACACATAATGGCCAGATATTTTTAGTTTTGTTTGATTAAATATTATGCTTCTTGGTCAATCAAATTAGTCAACCAGAACGAACTCTTGGGTGTGTCAAATTTATTATATTTTACTGAACTCCATGTGCCTTATGTAGTAACCACAAGCAGAACTAACCATTTTAAAACTTCATATTCTAGTGCAATACATTTTATCTCTGTCTGTGAATTTGTTATTTGTAGAGTCTTCATCTGTTATTGTTGCTGGTGAGGCTGAAATTAAGGGCATCTCAGTGAAAAAGGGAAATCCTGTCACTCTTGGGACTGTTCCTGATCTGTTTGGATATGAGCTAATATTGTGGGGGTTTGGAGATGAAGGAATTATCATAGCTAAATGTGATACTGAGGCCAAAATTACCTCATTATATGATGCTGTTGATGGGAAATTCAGAGACAGACTACACCTGCATGAGACTGGAAAACTGACCATCAGAAACACCAGAACCACAGATTCTGGACTTTATCAAATGAAAATCATTGGCATCGGTGGACATACCTTACACAATAAATTTGGTGCTCAAGTCTTTTTCAAATAATTACAAACAATAGTCTGAGGTGAAGTTATCTAATTAGTTATGGATGGATATTTATCAGAGTAGCTGCTGCAAAATGCTGCTTAAATCACATGTGTAAATAACATCTGATTTCAAATAAATGCTTTTGTATTAGTATTGTGGTATATCCCTCTGTGTCTAAATGAATAATGTTTGTTATAGATCAGACACATTCACTCACATTAATGACAGTCTCTCTTTGTCCTTCTAGAACAAATAAATAGAGTTAAACAAACTCCAGATTCAAGTCTGTCTTCTAGTGCTATCATAGGGATGATCATTGCTGTTCTGCTGGTGCCTACAACCGCTGCTGTGATTTACTATCACTGCAAGGTTTTTGACCAAGAAAGGCAAATGTGTACGTATTACAGCTGACACAGAAAGAGAAAGATGAGCTTTAATGTGCTATATATATATATATATATATATATATATATATACACACACACACACACACACACACACACACACACTCTAATTGGGTTGCTTTCAACCAACAGTTGGGTTAACCTAACCTTCTGGTTTAACCCACCCAACCGCTGGTTTGTCCATATATTACCCAGCATTTTTTAGAGTGTGTGTATGTATGTATATATATTTATATATATATATATATACAGTCATGTGAAAAAAATAGGACACCCTATGAAAGCCTGTGTGTTTTGTAACATATTTGGACATGTGGATATTTAATATCAATTTTAGCAATACTGAGAGATTCAAGTAATATACCTAAACAATTTAAACTGAAAAAAATACTTTTTAAAACTTTCACACACACACCGTGAACACACACCCGGTGGGCAGCCATATTGCTGCGGCGCTGGGGGAGCAGTTGGGGGTTTGGTTCTCAAGGGTCTCACCTCATTTGTGGTATTGAGACCCTTGAGCAAGGCACCAAACCCCCAACTGCTCCCCGGGCGACGCAGCAATATGGCTGCCCACTACCCCGGGGGTGTGGAGTGGGCAGCCATATATAGTCTATGAGGACATTCAAAACAACTGCCAATATGCCCAGGCCTGGCCGTCCATGCAAATTCACCCCAAGAGCAAAACACAAGATGCTAAATGTAGTCCCCAAAAACCCGAAAATGTCATCATGTGACCTACAGCAGGCCCTTGCTACTGTTGATGTGAAAGTGCCTGCCTCTACAATCAGAAAGAGACTCCACAAGTTTAACTTTCATGGGAGGTGTGCTCTCTAAGAAAAACATGAAGGCTACACTGAAGTTTGGCAGAGAGAATGCAGACAAAGACCAGGACTTCTGGAATAATGTTCTTTGGACAGATTAGTCTAAAATTGAATTTTTTGGACAGTAGGACAGAGGACATGTTTGGCGTAAACCAAATACAGCATTCCAGGAAAATAACCTCATAATTACCAACTGTGAAACATGGAGGTGGAAGTGTCCTGGTTTGGGGATGTTTTGCTGCAGCAGAACCTGGCCAGCTCACCATCATAGAATCCACCATGAATTCTACCGTGTATCAGAGGGTGCTTGAGGAATATGTGAGACCATCTGTAAAAAAATTCAAGCTGAAGCAGAACTGAACCCTGCAACATTACAATGACCTAAAACATACCAGCAAATCCACCAAGGACTTGCTTGGTGTGGAAAACTAAGAAATGGAGAGTCCTGGAATGGCCAAGTCAAAGCCCAGATCTTAATACCATTGGGGTGACTTGAAACAGGCTGTACATGCAAGAAACCCCTCAAACATCTCACAGCTGAAAGAATTCTGCATTGAGGAGTGGGGCAAATGTTCCTCAGACCGATGTTAGAGACTGGTAGATGGCTGCAAGAAGCGTCTCACCGAAGTTATTTCAGCCAAAGGGGGTAACACTAGCTATTAGGGGGTAGGATGTCCTAACTTTTTCCTCAGTTAGAATACACATTTTTGTTGATATCTTTTGTTTAATGAGTAAAACAAGGTTATTTTTTTTGTTGTTTACCTGCAATTAAATCACTTTCTTTTCCAGAGAAAAATAAAAACAAGTTTAGACATTGATATGTGACCATTTCTTAATAAAGAACTGAATGTTTAATGGGGGTGTCCTAATATTTTCACATGACTGTATATAAATATATGAAGAATACATAAAAATATATATAGGCTACTGCCAGTGTAATATCAGTTTTATCTCTGTCTTGATCTCCAGGTCAGACAGTGTCAGTAATGGAGGGACAATATGTTACTCTAGTTACTGATTTTGTTATAGAAAGAGGTGAGCGGGTACAGTGGAGCATTGAAGGTAAAACTCTCGCAACTGGAATGAACGGAGACATTAATAAGACCTCATATTGTGATGATATGAGATTCAGAGACAGACTGGAGCTGCACCATCAAACTGCAGATCTCTTAATCACAAACACCAAAGCAAGCGACACTGGAGTTTATCAACTACACATCACCACCAGCAGTGGAAAAGTCATACACCAGGAATACAACGTTACTGTCAGTGAGTAAATGCCTTCTTTAAATATAATAATTGCATACTCTGAAACGAACACCAATTTACACTAAATTGCAACTGTAATTTTAACTACTAAAATTCAGATGAGTGAAAATGTATAGTCTGTTAATTTGATGTATGACATAGATCAGAGATGATAGAGTACTCAAGTCCTGTTTGACATTAAAGTATAAAGTGATTGTTCTATTAACCGTCATGTGCTGTTCCGGGTCAACTTGACCCGATTTGATTTTTGAGTTGTCGGAAATATAAGTTAACTTATGGGGGTTTTTTTCTTAATTTTTTTTTTACTTTTTCTCATTTAGGGTCATGAACATGCATGCAAAGTTTCAACACGCTGATGTGTTTTGACATGTCCACGTAAATAAAATTGTTACGTTTGTTCTTTTCCCGGGTCAATTTGCCCCGCCTATTTAAATGTTCTAAGGCAACTCCAAAATAATAAATTCAATCTCTAAAACACATAAAAACATTTATAGAATAAGAGTGTGTTTGGCACCATATCACAAATGGAGAATCTATCTCTATTTATCTATTGTGCTGTCATTTACTTGAAAAACAGGTACCAAAGATGAAAATTAGAGTCTGAAACCTTTCAAATGATATATAGTTTGTCAAGATTACTTTAGGTTTAGAACAAGACATTATCTCACAGGTGTGGGGAAGTGGCAGTCAAAAATAGTGGTTAAAAACATTTGTGTAAATAATAAATTCAGATATTTATTCTTTGTAATGTGTAAAAAAGTATTGATATTAAAAGTTTATTGATTGTATGTTTTTTTTTCATATCGTAATTTTTGTGGCATTACATTGAATCCACTATGGGTCAAATGACCCGTACGACCCGTTTTCGATTCAGAGTGGAGAGTTGCTAGTCACCAATCACTTCGAAAGCTGAAAGTTGTCCTGTTCAAGTAATTTTATTACAAGTTCAGTTTTAACAATCTTCAAGCATGATTATCACAATTGTCCTCCCTTCGAAGTGCACTCCGAAAACATTTATGCCATTTTGAATGCAGCCTTGGCTTGTAAAAAAAGGTTAAGTTTTATTAAGCAAAAATCTTTGTCACAAGAGAAATGTCACATAACAATATATTACACAACATATTTTAAGTTATATGTACTGTACATATATATGTATGCAACATATCTGCAGTGGTTTGTGTAAAACATGGTGGTAGTGACAAAAAAGTGCTATGTGATTGTAAAATAAATGTATTTACATATTTAAAAAATATTACAATTTATTTGTATAATTACATCAATGTAATTCTTATAGACAATATACCCAAATAAATGACAAATAATTTCATAAATGTCAGCGTATGACCATATATCTATATATTTTTATGAGATTACATTGTAAGTGGTTATGTGTTGTGTTTACAGAAGTAAAATAGAATTGTGGAATATCTCAATAATCTTTGTACAAGAAAGCAAATATATGCTTCTTGTTTGCAAATGGGTTTCGATAAAGTTTGCAGGGAAACATATAGACCAAGAAGGTAAACATATACTGTACACTTAATGTTTTTTAATACATTATGTCAGAAGAAATAGAAAAAATAAAATAAAAATACAGCATTCAAACTGAATTTTTAAAGAAAAAATACTAACTAAACACATTATGAATTTATTAATGGAAACCATTCATCAGAAACAGCATCTTAACCATCAGCAGCACCCGCATGCTTCTTCCTGCTCAGGAAGCTGGACATTTTCTCTGATGTTGTGGAGAATTACAGTAACCACAATAACAGAGCAGCTTCTGGAGGAGTTTAGATTCAAGCCACCATTGGACTTGCAGATGCAGCGAAAACGCTGTTTCCACGCTCCTCTCCAGAGCATCTCCATCCATGGGCCTCATTGAACCTATCCTCTGCAATGGTGGCTGGAGAAATCCACTGCCTCCCAGCAGCCAGCCATCACCAAAGCCAGCCTCTTCTGGCAAATTGAAGAATGGACCAACACAAAAGAGTCATGTGTGCTTCCAGGCCATTTTGCCACAATGTCAGTTAAGATTCCTATCACACACTACTGGATAACCCTTCCTGCAGATGTACAAAGGCTCATTTACCTAGGGCTGGGCAAAAATAAATGTTTCAATTAATCGTCAGAGCTAGATCTTTACGTGTTGTCATCTCGTAATTACGGTAATTATTACGATATAGCGTGAACGCAGCATCCCTCATCAAACACACCTGAACAACCTAATCAGGGTCTTCAAGATCGCGCTCCTTGCAGGCAGGTGAGTTTCATCCGAGTTGGAGTTGCGGCAGGCCTCCTTTGATCTTTAAAAACGCATTTTCAAAAAGCAGTAAAAGACCCTCTTGACCCACCGATTCAGCGCTTTTTCCGACTGAGTGTGTGAGAGATCGCAGGTCGAGAGGATGACAGCTGGAGTGTGCTGCTCGTTGATTGCTGCTTTATGGTGTCTCTCTGTGTACTTGAGCACAACAGACGCTGAAGGAGCAGCCACAGGTGAGGTCTCTTAACTTCATTACACAGCACGAAGAAATAGCTATGCAAGTAATAATTTCTATGGGCACATCTCGGAACAAATCTACAGTACAGACGTCCAGTGAAAGTTAAACGTTGTATGTTGGTGTAATTTAAATAAGTATTTGAAGTTATGTTTATATTTCTTCCATTTTGTAGGAAAACACAATCGCAGAGATGGGCGTTATTAATTGGTGTATTCATTTAATGTATCTTTACAGTAAGCCTAAATGGACCCATTAATTTGGTTACAGGGTGGTTACCAGGTATGTATGCCATCACTCCTCGACTTTTTTTTTTTCCCCCCCCCCCCCACATTTTTTTACCCCCCCCTTTTTTTTTTTCCCCCCCCCCCCCCCCAAATGTTCTTTTACTTGCAATTTAGCATTGGGGCTAATTGTTACAAGTCGTTAATGAAATACTATCATTCAAGCCACTTGTTTTAACAATCTGATTGCATGGGTTTAATGGGTTCAGTCTGTTTAAGTTTGGTGACTGCATCGCAAAACCACTGATTTGCAAGTGCTGAGGGTCCCTTTTCACTAAAATTGCTACTTTGACATAATTGCAAAGAAATCGCAAGCAACACATTGACAAACTTCCAAGTTTGAAGGAGATGGACTAACAGCTGTTGTGTGTTTTTTTTTTTTTTTTTGTATGTCAGCAGAACCAGAAAAGCCAGGAGTGTGTCCTAGAAACAATGTTGAAGAAGCATTGTTAGGAGTGTGTGCGGAGATGTGTTCTCATGACAGTGACTGTCCAGACGATCAGAAATGCTGCAGCAATGGATGTGGACATCAGTGTATGCCTCCATATAAAGGTATTTATAATAGTGTGTATAGCCTATGATCACCAGCTGGAGTGCCCATGAGTTCCACAAGAGGGCACTCTCCTCTGGACTATTCTCACAGACTACATTTCCCAAAATCCTTTGCCTCGACTCATCATTGATTTGCCTCACATCTTTACCTCATCAGTCTCACCCTATAAAATCCTGGTTTAATCTTATTCTTTGCCAAGTATTGTATGTTTAATGTTACACTGCAATTCCTAGCCCTGCTCTCTGGTTTCCTGTCTGTTTGCCCGTGGATCAGTCTCGGACTGTTTATTGTCGTTTCTTTGCTGCCTGCCCTTGGACTGTTTTCGTTCATGGACTGATTTTTGTGTTTTCCACCTGCCCTGACCTTATGCCAGTTTATGGATTACTATTTGCCTTGCCCTTACTGTTGTGTTTGCCTTGTGATTTTGTTTATTTTTTTTTTTTTTTTAGTTTTTTTTTTTTTTTTTTTTTTTTTAAATTGTAAATCAGGGATGCATTCAGTGATCTGGTTTCTATGTCCCTTGTTTGTATAACAGAAAAGCACGGATCGTGTCCCAAAATCATTGGAGAAGGACTGTGTGTCGAGATGTGTTCCCATGACAGTGACTGTCCGAACAATCAGAAATGCTGCAGCAATGGCTGTGGACATCAGTGTATGGCTCCATAGAAAGGTATTTGTAATATTGATAACCCACCACCCACAAATAGTTTTTCTTAAGTATTTTATTATTCTCAATGGCAAAGTACCTGCATTTGGCCCATAGCACCATTTCAAGAACATGGCTTTTCAAAATATAATAATACTTGAAATACAACTTGCCATAAGTAACTTGTGATTCATGCATTTTGTGCCGTTTATGAATATGAATGCCAGACTAAATAATAAATTGACAGACTATGGCTAGCCACACGCTAGAATAGCAGTGAGGCCTGGTCTCTCAATCCAAGTGTGTGCTGATAACTCTTCCCATGATGATCAGTTTCCTGCCAGACAGAAGTGTTGCCCAACCACCTGTGGCCATGCCTGCAGCTAACCGTGCCGAATGAACCATCGGGAAAAAAAAGTCCTCCATTTTGTTTGTTTGCATACCGTACTTGAGGTCTTCTACATTCACTGAATAAATGCCATAGTTTAGAAAACGTGTGTGTGTGTGGTGGAACTGAAGTACAAAGCTACCAGAAATGAAACCAAGAACACTAATGTGAGAGACATTTTGTATTTCGTGTTCGTCTTGGTTAAGTATAGTTTTAAAAATTTCAGTATTTAGCCAGCCTAAATATATCTCTAAAGACTCCAGATTTGGTGACTATTTTTCAAATCTAGTCCTGATGACTAATGTATAACTGATCATTTCGACTCATCCTTTTTCTTAAAATATGGTTTAAAGACTAATTGTTAATGCACAACTAATCTTATGATCCGCTAGGAGTTAAAATATTAATTGGATTTAGAATAAATTACCAATGGAGTCAGATTTATAAATTGGAAGACTAAATTAAGTGATAAGCAGCAGGCCAGACATGCAGAATCTTCCACCCTACACCTTTGGGTTCTGTTGTTGGGCCAGTGCGTGCTCCTTACAATGGTCTGGCTTGAATATAAAGACCGATGTTCTCATGTATATTTAAAGTGACAGCCCCCTCTCTCTTCCCCTCCCAAAATGTTAATGTCATTCCAAACATGACTTCTGTAGAGAAACTAAAGATATTTGAGAAATTGATTG
>NW_015506271.1:37445-45311 GCF_001515645.1 Sinocyclocheilus grahami | reverse complement strand
GTATTTAGCCAGCCTAAATATATCTCTAAAGACTCCAGATTTGGTGACTATTTTTCAAATCTAGTCCTGATGACTAATGTATAATAACTGATCATTTCGACTCATCCCTTTTCTTAAAATATGGTTTAAAGACTAATTGTTAATGCACAACTAATCTTATGATCCGTTACGAGTTAAAATATTCATTAAAATTGGATTTCGAATAAATTACCAATAGAGTCAGATTATAAATTGGAAGACTAAATTATGTGATATGTGAAAATATGTGAAGTGAAAATAAGTGAGAAGCAGCAGGCCAGACATGCAGAATCTTCCACCCCACGCCTTTGGATTCTGTCGTTGGGCCAGTGGGTGGTCCTTACAATGGTCTGGCTTGAATATAAAGACCGATGTTCTCATGTATATTTAAAGAGACAGCCCCCTCTCTCTTCCCCTCCCAAAATGTTAATGTCATTCCAAACATGACTTCTGTAGAGAAACTAAAGATATTTGAGAAATTGATTGCCAACATTCTTCCAAATATATTTTTGTTCCCTATATATATTCCATTGACAAGAAAATACAGGTTTGAAATATGAAGGTAAATGACCATTTTTATTTTTGGTGAACTTTCCCATTTAAGGTATTTAGCACTTATCTCAGTAACTTCAGAAAGTTTTGAAAGCAAAGGTAAAGTATACCATCTAAATGACATCAATCTATAAGCATCAGATATTGCTTCTTGAAATCTCTTATCAAAATAAGAGATTTGGAAAATACTCCATGGTTTGTTTAGGATGGACATTCAGTGAGGTTTGAGACTCACTGAGGGTTAGAAGAAAATTTGGAAACTGGAAAGAGGACATTTTAATTTTAAGAATTAATATCTCCGATATAGTTCATTAAATAAATATCTGAATAGAATGGGGAGACATGAAACTGGAAATTGTGACAAATGTGGACAATTCACAATGCTAATTGGCTTTTTTGAGTTATTTTTAAGGGTGCAATGGAAACGAGCCATTCTATACCATCTGTGTTGCTAATTATTATTGGTTTAGGGCAGTTATGTATACAGCCATGTGTTTAATTTAATAGATTGATACGAATCATTCTGTGCAGATACAGTCAATAAATAGCCAATGAATTAAACTGTTAAAAATTAGATATGCAAATACAGGAAATTAGTACTAATACAGGTTTTATTTTAGGGAACTAAACCTTCTGCTTAGTTCACTGTTGGTCTGATTTGACTCCATGGGTCTTATCAAAATATCCGGTCTCTTCTGTCCTGTTCAGCTCATTTCTTGTAGATCTGATGTCATAAACCAGCACTGCAACAGCAGCCACGCCCACCAGAACAGAGAGAGCCAATCGGATCACAGTTTCAGTAAAACCACAATGTCGAATGCAGACTGGGAAGACAAAAACAAGCGGAGTAAAAATAATGCATTTAGCTGTCTTCCAAGTAGACTCATAGGTGCCAGTTTTGTGGGTTATCATTAGCAGCTCAAGCATTTGTTGAGAAGGAAGAACATCCACAAGCTTTACGGTGTTTTCATGCACATTTTCATTGTTTGGCCAAATAACATTAGCTAGAATTGTTTAATATAAATAGCTTAAGAGCTTTTCTCTCGTCCATTTAGCTCGGCTCTAATAGAAACCTGTGTGATTATGTGATTCTTTCTGCATCGAGTGCTAAAGTTTTCTTGAGCAATATGGTGCACCTAACAAGCAAATAGGTCTGACATGCGTTCTTCACTTCTCTGTTGCTGATCAGTTCTCGGTTCCTGTAAACTCAAAAAGAATATGCAAGAAGAAAATGCACCCCACCCTCATGTCTTTAATGCAATGTAAGACACTTTGGATGAAAGTATCTACCATAGGCATAAATGTAAATGTTCTAATTTTTATTAATTGGTTTATGTGGTTGATTTATATAAGGCACCAAGCATCAGTAACAAATTAACCCCATGTTTGGCCACAACTGGATCAGTGTGGCTTACTGAGTTTCAACTTCAGAGTGAAAAAAAATGAGACCGACATATAAACACATGTTCTGCTGTGTAAATAATCGCTAATGTCACCTGACGTACCTGAACTCGGCTGATAGAGCTCAGTAATGCTGGCATCCTCAGCGTGATTGACGATTGAATTGTTGACCGCAGAGCTGGACAACACATAGTTTGAGCTTGACGATCTTTCTGATGGTGAAGAACTGTGTGGAGCCGCTGATAATGACAGATTTTACTGTGGCATATCTTAAACGTTCATAGGCGTTTCATTTTTAAATGGAATTAAAGTCATTGTTATAAAAGGTGAATGTGAAGAATATAGCAAATAATAGTAAAGAACCTATGACAAAGATATAACTCAAACAAATGGGCAAATTATGCTGTAATTATTTTACTCACCACAGACTGTCACATTGAAATTTATGTAGCTGGTCTCTCTGTTGACTGTTGCTAGCTGATAAAGTCCAGAATCTGTGGTGCTGGTGTTTGTGATGGTTAGAGATCCGGTTTGTTCCAGCTTTAATCTGTCTCTGAATCTCCCATCAGCATCGTATGTTGAGTTGGTTTTGGTGAGTCTGTTAATTTCAGCTATTCGAGTGCTTCCGAACATCCACTGTATTAGCAGATATTTCTGTATTTCATTTACCTCAGTGTGTAGAGTGAACGAATCTCCCTCCATCACTGATATTGTCTTCACTTCATCGGTCACATCTAGAGAACAAACAGAAACATGTTTTCTCACAAATACATAATGCTGGTTATTAATGACCAAAGTCACCAAACTATATTTCTCTAACCCATAATTGTGATTTGGTCCCAAACCGTTATACATTATTGTGTACAATAAATATCTGATTTAAACATGTCACTGTTGAATCAATGGGAGAGAGAGAAAAAAAACTCCATTAAGGGAGCTTGTGCTGAACAAAACTGAAAAAACACTGAGCATTACTGAACTTTTGTTCCTCCCAGGTGATGTTTTTTCTGCACCAATTTTCACGTGCAAACAGAAGTGAAACATAAAGCATGATCTGGATCAGTTTTAATCTTACTCAGCTAACATGTTAAAGATTGGCTCATAGACTAGGTTCATAGTTTTATACATGTTAAAAATGCGTGAAATATTATAACACTGATTAGAATTTGTCTCATTCATGATCAATGTTTTAAAACAAAATAATACATTTTTGTTTTACACATTTCTTTATTTTAAGTAAATTACTCAACAGGCACACTCATTACATTTGTTTGAGGAAAAAAATCCTTACCAAGTCCAAACAGAAGCTTATTATTAATATTCATATTACTCTGTGCTAACTTACCAACCAGACACCACAAGCTCATCGTGAACAAAGCAAAAGCATAAATCATATTCCCTCCCTGGCTGTTCGCCCACCACTCTGTAAATGTCCTGCAATGTCTGAAAACAAACAGCGCTCACTGCTGAGCCAAATGGATCAAATGGGTGGAGCGTTCCCTGTTTATGTTAATGGTGGGCGGAGCTCTGTCGACACTTGCATATATGCGGGCACGCCCATCGGGATCTGTTGTCTCTCTATTCACAGCAAGCTACGGTTCTGTTCACCTCTAACTTATCTTTCAAGGATAAATTTACTGGGTCCTCATTAAACGTCATTAACATATTCAAGAAAAGCCGTGATTCTCAGTTGCTGTAAAGGCTCTCTGTTAGATGTTAGTGAATTTGTAAGATATCCGCACTTGTAGCCGGTTTGGGTGAAGAAAACTAATCTCCATTGTTTATCTTTGTTACATTTGGAATCTACACAACCTTATACAAATATGCAGAGGATGTTATTGCTGTCTCTTTTCATATTACTCATGGACGGTAAGTGGATTTTTGTTTTAGAAGTTTAATTATTATAATTTTTTTTAGACATCAGCTGCGACAAGTGCATTGTAAAATGTCTTCCAATCCCACCTAAATCAGTCGCCGTCGACTTCTTTTGGAAACGTCTGTAGTGCACAGATGCAGGGGACAAATGGCTTTACGAAATTGCTGTCCGGCGGCACTTAGCCTACATTGGACCGAAAAGGAACTTTCGCTTCTGCGATTTAAAGGGGAGGCAGTTCTTAAAGATTAAACATTTTAAGAAATGTTTTTGGTCATAGTCTTAATTACATAATGGTACATCTCACCTCGGTGGATCTCATGTCATCATCTCACCGAACTAACCCATAGGGTGAATTGTAACATTTCACTTCTTGTGTTTGAAATGAAAACATGCATTTTATGTTTGTGCTGCAAAGATAACAGCTATGCCATTTAATATTTTGAATGCATTAAAAGAACTCCAAGATACAGAAAGAAATGTCAAAAGTTACAACCATCCCGGTCTCTCCTAGCATTAAGACCTTCTGAAGGTTTCAGAAGACAGACATTACTGACGATGCATAACCTACAAGCAAAATGGGGTGCCGCCCAAAATTTCATTCACTACTTTGATGCTGATTGGCTTTTAATTAATGACACATAGTAATGTTGAATATCAAGAGTGTAGCATTAGTTGCAAGATACAGAAGAATAAGAACAGAGAGTTGCAAGAGCGGGTCTTATAATAATAATAATAAAATGAAACACTGTATAAATTTTTTTTATCTATTATTATTATTATTATTATTCACGATAATGCCGTATCTGTCTCGCACAGTTTTCGGTTGAATCTGTTTACTGAGGTGTGGTATCAGATTAATCTATATGTAATTGTTAATTTATGTTCTGCAGGTGTGTTTGATGCAGAAACCGATATAACGATGTCAGTGATGGAAGGAGATTCTGTCACTCTACACACTAATCTTACTGAAATACTGAACGATGATACTTTACTGTGGGTGTTTGGACCTAAAGGCTTTGTCATATCTCAAATAACGAGAAAAAATGACCTGACCTCTTTTTTCGTCACCGATGATGTGGGATTCAGAGACAGATTGCAAGTGGACCAAATAACCGGCTCTCTCACCATCAGAAACACCAGAATCAGACACTCTGGACAATATAAACTATCTTTCTCTAGAGAAAAGACTACGACTAAGACGTTAAATGTTACTGTAATTGGTGAGTTGGCTATCTCAAGGATATCTTTTTAATTCAATCATGACGTGATTATATCTTTTTAATTCAATCATGACGTGATTATATCTTTTTAATTCAATAAAATAGTGAGGTTGTTTCGGCTTTCATTATTTTACACTGTACGGTTTGAACCACGCTATAAAACTTTACAGGTGCGGTCACATTAGCGGAAATTTAAGGCAAATTACACAAGGGGGAAAAAAATCATTTTTAATAGCGTTGAGAATTATGAAGCAATGCTTCCACTGCTTTCTGTTGATCGGAACGGCAAATTCGCAAGACCAAATTGAAGTAAGTTATTTGGGCAAAATTCCTGATCATGAGAATTGGAATGATTGGATGTCGCCTGCAAAATGTACAAGACTGCCCCAATTTTCTGATCTGATTTGTTTTCCAGGTGTGGTTGGTGAGACGGGAGTTACTGAAATACAAAGAGATGATCTGATAGTGTGGAGGTTTGGAGATAAAGGTGTCCTCCTGGCTAAAATTGATGTGGAAACTAACGAGACTTCATTAAATGATGCTGATGAAAGATTCAAAGACAGACTGCAGCTGGATCAGACTGGGTCTCTGATCATCAAGAACACCAGAACTGAACACACTGGACTTTATGAACTACAGATCAGAGGCCGTGAGAGCTCGCAGCAATTCCTGGTTTCTGTCAGTGGTGAGTCTTTTTAGGGCATGTCTTTAAAAGACTAGTTTGGTCAGCACCTTAAAACAGATACTTGTTTGTGTTTGATAATTTAACTATTTAAATGGCCAAAGTATAAATATTAGATGAGAAACTTAAATAAAAGATTTTGACTAAAATAATTAATGTAGAAAAACCTTTTACTCAGAAATTGCCAGTAAATTTCACAAACAATTACAAAGTAAGTCCATACTACATTACTTTAAATGAATTAAATGTGATATTTTGAACATAATATTTCCATTTCACTGTAAAGACCAAAGGACCTCACTTCTCATTTTTGTTTTTAAGATTTTCTGCTTTGGTCAGCTACACTCTAAAAAATGCTGGGTTGTTTCAACCCAACTTTGGGTCAAATATGGACTAACCCAACTTTTGGGTTAAACATTTAATGTAAAAAGTTAACCCAATGGTTGGGTTAGTCCATATTTGACCCAAAGTTGGGTTGAAACAACCCAGCATTTTTAGAGTGTACCTTTAATACCTCAATCACTGTCTCTCTTCAGCTCTTCCTGATCTGGGTCTGTCTCCGGGTGTTATAGTTGGGATATCTGCTGCTGTTCTGCTGTTTTTGACTGCAGTTGTAGCTGTTGTTGTGAATTACTATCGCCGCAAGATCTCTGAACTAAAAAAGCAAGCGGGTGAGTATTACAGCTGATAAAAGACAAAAAACAATTAATGTTATTATAAGCTATCGTCAAAGTGGTTGCACTATAAGTAGGCTACTGCATGAAGATGAATAATCCAAAGGAACAGTCTTTAATTCAACACTCAGGAAAATGAATCACACAACACCTTAACATTATTGTCACAGACAGGACAAAGAAAATCAGAAACACAAGGAGTATATATATACACAAGACCAAACAAGGAACTACTGAGTTAATTGACCGTTTGCAGGGAGCTTGACTGACAGGCAATCTGACCAATCAGAACGCGGATATTATGTGCCGCCTTTGCTATCCGCCATCTTGTCAGCCGGACTCCATAAATCCATGTTAAAACGGGGTAAAAAAAAGATAGACTGAATTTAAACTTTTTCAATATAACTAAATATAAAAATGTGCGGAGGGTTAAACTGTGCTGTTGTTGGCTGCCACAGTAACGACAATAAGCGAAGAAATTCCTTTAAAGTACTTGTTTTGCATACCAGAAAATCTATCGTGTCCGGCGCTGTATGCATGGAATGCATGGCCCCTCTAAAACCAGCCTTATGACCAGCTAAGACCAGGCTGGTTGACCAGCTAAACCAGCCAACCAGCTTAGGCTGGTTTTAGCTGTTTTTTTTTCAGCAGGGCTGTTTTCAATGCAGCCAACGTTGCATGTCATCTTCCCACTCATTAAACTACAACAGGTCATTTACTGCAAAAACACAGTCATTGTGACACTGTAAAGTGATGAAACTATGGTGCCATGTGCTTTTTAAAACATTTTCATAGGTTTCACGTTATTGGCTAGGAAAATATGTAAATGTGCATGCCCAGTATACGGCAGCTGTATCCCTTTTAGCCTTAACCACAAATCAGACAGGAGAGTAGATTAACTTCGGTGGATTTAAAGGGGTCATATGTTGCTGCTAAAAAGAACATTATTTTGTGTATTTGGTGTAATGAAATGTGTTAATGCGGTTTAAGGTTAAAAAAACACATTATTTTCCACATACTGTACATTATTGTTTCTCCTCTATGCCCAGCCTTTCCGAAATGCGTCGATTTTTACAAAGCTCATCTTTCTGAAAAAGCGAGGTGTGCTCTGATTGGCCAGCTATCCAGTGCGTTGTGATTGGCCAAATACCTCAAGCGTGTGACGGAAATGTTACACCCCTTACCATGTTGTGATGCCCCCCTGTCCGGCCGGAGCGTAACATAAAACCATGTCTGCATTTGTGATCGGAGAAATGACAAACAACAAGAGCTACTCTACACCGCTCAAAACTCGCGTTTGAATCGTCAGTGGCAAATTCTTTAAATAAAAAAAAACTTACTTACAGTCTGTGAGTCAGAACAGCCGGCATTGTAGTCTACTCTACCAGGATCAGGAAACAGTCCTCCATAAAATGTGCTGCAGACATCTGAATATTTGGGTTA
>NW_015506271.1:32665-35842 GCF_001515645.1 Sinocyclocheilus grahami | reverse complement strand
AAGTAAAAGTACAGAAGTACTTGCTTTTAAAAGTACTTAAGTACCAAAAGTACATTTCCTTTTTTATGTCAATGCACTGTTTTATTGTTGTACGTAGTACTTGCAATACTTCTGAAGAACTTACAATACATTACACCTACTGAATACACTGACTAGCTTGTAGTATCTTTGGAATAAAGAGCTTTTAGAATGTTAAAAACCTATAGGAAAAACAATTTTTTTAACACCCCTACCCACCCCCACAAAAGCAGGATGGTAGGGATCTCACACAGCTCTGGACATATCTATGTGTAGCCATTCATTCACATTTGAACAGAGTGGACAACGAAATTGCTGTAAATACAGACGGATAAGGAAGAAAATAAAAAAATCAAACTTGCTTTAAAACCCAGCAACACAACTGCAGCTGTATAACTTTACAACAGCAACACTGCTTTAACAAAAAAGCAAAACAGCAAGACGTATTTGACATCAAAACAAACATTTTAAAAGCTGTTTAATCGCTCTCGCTGTACTTTGATGTCACACACAGAATGGTCTGTAGTGCTGCTTCAGTCAAACACCTTTTGTGTTTTATTAGGAGACGCACAACAGTTCTTCTGTGGCTTTATAGGTAATATTTTCACCTACACAATTTAGCAAAATCAGACAATATTGTGTCTAATATATACCACAATATTAACTTCTTATTATTGAATTGTTGTAAATAAATATCACATTTGGAACTGGTCAATGTTCAAAAAATGCTGGGAAATCACTTCATGTAGCCCCACAAGAGTGATTACTGATAAACTGTCTGAAAAAAAGAAAGTCATGTTTTAGAGAAGAAATAAAATCACCCACTGACTTTCAAAGCTGCTACATAATAACGACTTTCTACTTCGAGGACATTGATAGAAATGTAGAGGAGTGAAAAGTATAATATTTGTCTTTCAAATGTAGTGAAGTTAAAGTCATAAGTTCCCAGAAAAAATAATACTCAAGTAAAGTACTGATACTCAAAAAGTGTACTTAAGTACAATACTCAAGTAAATGTACTTAGTTACTGTCCGCCTCTGGCTGTGAGTCAGAAGCACCAGACTGTCCTTGCAAAGTACAGGAAACAGTCCTCATCCTCCATAAAATGCGCAGCACACATCTGAATATTTGGGTTGAACTGTTCTGGAACAGTGTTGTAAATACAACTTAACCTCTGATTTCTAGTTGTGTCCTCTTTTGGAAGGCCAAACAAAGTAATTTAGCTTTCACAACGAAACACACAGCATCTCTACAACATGGCAGCGGCGGCAACAGCAAGAATTAAAGTTACGGCGGCGTTATGCAAATCTTCCAACATAGTGATATAGAATGAGTGTTAGAACGAGCCGTTTTAGGTATAGGCGTGTTAGAACGAGCCGTTTTAGGTAGGAGTGGTTGACTCTTAACTTTTATAAAGAGTATCTCTTTGGATTTGAGACTTTAATCTTTGCAACTTTACAGATCTTCTTTATGCATCAAGAGTGTGTAACTCTCCAAAGAGAAAGAAAAAATTTAAATTGCATCATACTTTAAGAGTTTAAAGGCATTAAACTTCAGGGTTGAAAATTAGTCCCACTCCGGTGTCATGGCGAATTCTGCACCCTGCCAGATTATGCATTCCCTAGTATTGGTAGGTTTAGGAGTAGGTGTGGGGGAGGTGTTAGGATTAGGGGTGGGGTTGGGATTACGCAATCAGGTAGCAATTTCATAATGCATAATCTGGCAGGGGTGCAGATTTCGGCACAACACCGGCCCTGCTTGAATTTCTTTTAAAATGACAAAATTTGAAATAGTTTAAAACACTCATTGTCCACATGTTTTCCAATAGTTTCTCATCCACACTGAAACGTCAGAAAATGTTAAATTTGCTTTACTCCGCATGCCTAAATCATCAAAAAAGCTGAGAGCTCATTTTATTTAGGAAAATACCTCATCATTCACTGACGCGTCCAGTTTGCACTCATTCACGATTGTATGGCTAGTCTAAAATGCAAATGCCCTCTTGTTTTGAGTAAACGGCAATTGCAAGTAGCTAAATGTTCTGTCATTATTGCAGGACTGTGATATGTAGAGTGTACTGTACAGTGTAACATATCTGTAGCAATAATGTGAAAGTGAATAGCACAGAACAGTCACAATACCGGTTTAAAGATATCTATTGGTACAATATGTGTCACATTACAAGACTGTGCTATCGTTTTCAAAGGCTTCCATTTTCACAGTCCACACTACAATGCGAAAACAGCGTTTTCAAATTTATTCACTTTGGGGGAGCGTTTTAAAAAATCTCCACTTTCCTTGACAAAAATGCTGTCAAAGTGTGGACAGAAGGCTAAAACAAAGAGAAAATATAAATTTTCTAACGAAAACGTATTAGTGTGGACAAGGAATTTACTGTCAGTTTTACAACACGTTAAGATCTAGGTTAACACTAATGCTTCAGATCAATGCAGGAGTCCATTACTTACTATTGTAATTAGATGATTTTACCCAAAAACGTACTTTCTTACACTGCTCTTTTTGTACATGCTCACACTTGTTTAATGTGCTTGGCATTTACACATTCAAAAAAGGGTTAAACAGTATAAGTGCACCAAATTTAAGCTTGATCTCATGAACACATTTCTATGTCCAGCTGTGACAGTTGAAGAAAGGTCAGTGGCGGATGGAGATTCTGTCACTTTAGAGACTGATACTGAGCTACAAAAAGATGATAAAATACAGTGGTGCTATAAAGAAGACAACAATCTCATTGCTGAAATAAGTGGAGCGACCAGTAAAAAAACATATGATGGTTTTGATGAGATATTCAGAAGCAAACTGGTGCTGGATGAGAAGACTGGAGATCTCAGCATCAATAACATCAGAAGAATTCACTCTGGACTCTATAAACTACAGATCAGCCGCAAATACAAAAGAACCGAATACAAGAATTTCATCGTTACTGTCAAAGGTGAGTAGATCAATGATCTAGATGATTTAGATCAATAATTTAGAACAACAGTTTAGATGATCTCAACTTCAACAAATTCTCAAAGTGCAATGTAATTTTAATTACTTTTTGATATTTGTTTACTTTAATTTTAATGCTATGTTAGCTTATTATTATTATTTGTCGGAAGATTTGGCATGTTTCATTCCAAAGCTTTAACACTAAAT
>NW_015506271.1:20949-32478 GCF_001515645.1 Sinocyclocheilus grahami | reverse complement strand
CAGTGAATTTATAACAGTTAAGGGGCGTTGTTAAGCGCGAAGTGGGTTTTAGGCACTATATATGGAATAACTGTTTTATACTGATACTCCGCTCCGCGTCGTGCCTAACCACGCCCCTTAACTGTTATAAATTCACTGTAAACCACGGCTTCACAGGGCTTATTGCTTTAGTTTAGTACATTTGTTTTTCAATAAAGACAAACCTCTATAAGTTTTCAACACTTTCTTTTTTTTTTCGAAGGGGGAAAAATCATTACAATTACAAGAAAATGCATGCTGGTGAATCATATTCAAAATAGTTTGTGGTTTGAAATGCAGATTTTTTTGGGACAGAAATCCATCATGTCAAATACTACAGCCTATCCCAGTTTTACTTTATGATTTGTGATTATAAATTATGGTAATATCTTCCTAGATAGATGAGATTAATTAATGGCTAACTGAATGTCTTTGTCTCATTAAGTCTCATAATACAACATGGAAAGGAAGTTATGTACAAACTAGGGCTGGTAAGCGATTACAATTTTTAATCTAATTACATGATGCGGCAATTAATTAATCTAATTAATCTCAAATTAATCGCACATCAAATCTGGCTGATAAATTACTCCCAAAAGATAATTTAAAGACGTGGTTGTGTAAAGCATCAAACAGACATTACAAAAAGTAGCTTCAGAAAGCAATATTTTGTTTAATTCAACATAAAAAAAAATTGGAGCTTGAGGGTGAGTAAATGATGACAACATTTTCATTTTTGGGTGGGTGAACTATACTTTTAATAATTTATTATAATAATAATAATAATAATAATTATTATTATTATTATTATTATTACTAGAAATATGAAATTATTTCATTAATTAAATGATTCTCTAAATAAACTAAAACTGCCAGTAGGTGGTGGTAAATGTCTTAAAGGGTTACTCCACCCTAAAATGACATTTTTTGTCATTAATCACTTACCCCATGTCGTTCCAAACCCGTAAAAGCTTCGTTCGTCAATGGAACATAATTTAAGATATTTTGGATGAAAACCGGGAGGCTTGTGGCTGTCCCATTGACTGCCAAGTAAATTACACTGTCAAGGTCCAGAAAAGTATGACAGACATCGTCAGAATAGTCCATCTGCCATCAGTGGTTCAACCGTAACGTTATGAAGCGACAAGAATACTTTTTGAATAATGAAAACAAAAATAACGACTTTATTCAACAATTTGTCGTCTCTGTCTCTCCACATCACCTAGCGCCATTTTGGAGAATATGAGCTGAAGGCAAACTGCGTACTCTATTCTGTGTCAGCCGTGTCAGCCGCGACACAAGGATATGTTTTCTACGTGTATTTACACTTTGATTTGAATGAAAACAGCGCATCCGTGCAGCCAAGCCTCCCGGTTTTCATCCAAAATATCTTAAATTGTGTTCCGAAGACGAATTAAACTTTTACGGGTTTGGAACGACATGACAAAAATTTTCATTTTGGGGTGGAGTATCTCTTTAATAATTAAGTCATCAAGTCATGTATTCATTAATTTGATTCCTTCAAATGGCTGATTCATTCAGGAGTGTAGTAAATGGTTCTCTTTATGAATGGTCCCTTGAATTATTAGGCTTGTTCGACTTGAAGCCGATCATCACCATCAGATCGATGGTGTATGACATCAAAGTACCGCGAGAGCGATTAGAGAGCACACGATTCTGCATTCTTTTGAATCGCTCTCGCGGGACTTTGATGTCATACACCGATCGATCTGTGCAGCGCCGCTTCAAATGCAATGCGCCTAATGATTCACCAAATTCGTTCAAAACGTGGATTAAGAAATGAAATGCAGCTGCGTGTTGCTCGGAGAAGAACAGTTCTGCTTTGTCTTTATATTTTCGTTGGCAAAATTTAGATCAGTATCACATTTGCACTCGTACTAATTTTAACGCGTTATTTTTCACCGTAATTAATTAATCTAATTACCGCGTTAAATTACCAGCCTTAGTACAAACATTCCAAACTAGATTGAAATGTCATCTAAATGTACGCATATATGTGATATTGAAAATCTAAATTAATTCACATTTTTTTGTCTTCTGTATTTCTGTTTCTCTGTGTTGCTTTGACATACAGTGAGGACAGAGCCCGTGAAGTCTGGAGAATTTGTGACTTTAAATATTGACACTGAAATACAAAGCGAAGATCTGATACTGTGGACATTTGGAGCTAAAAATTGTCTCGTTGTTAAAGTTGATTCAGGAACAACTACTATTAGTGAGAATTTCAGAGACAGACTGAAGCTGGATCATCAGACTGGATCTCTGACCATTAGAAACACCAGAACCACAGACTCTGGAGTTTATAAACTACAAATCATCAACAGCGAACAGACCACATTCAGGAGATTTGACGTGACTGTCACTGGTGAGTAGAACATCATTTATTATAAAAAAACAATATACTGTTTTTATTTACGCAACAGTTCCATTCTTTAATCTGATTGGTTAGCAGTGTTCCAAGAATATGTTCGGCTTGTCTGTTTTTACCTTTTTTTTCAGCTGTTAATTCAATTTTTTTTCAATTAAAATAATACATATAGATGTAAATGCAGCAAAACTCTTTCTTTCTTTTTAGTTCATTTGATTGACTTTATATTTTCTTTCAGATTCCACAGGAAAACAAGTGAATGAACCAGAGACTGTTGAGATGTCACTGTTGAATAGAGAAGATGTGCATGAAGTGAATGAGTGATGAAATAAGACACGCCCACCAGCGTCAATCACTGTGACATCATCACAACAGCATGTTTGAACCAGTGTGTTGTTGAGCTGTTAAACTCATGTAAACCCTTGTTTGGTTTTAGATGAAGAGGGAAACATGTTTATGACTTTTACAACTGGATACAGATCATCCCGATTACTTTAACTTTATTATACTTTATAAAACTACAGAAGAACTTATGAAGAACTACTCAATAGCAGAGAGACACACGCCTCAAAATTAACCACATACTGTCCACATGCTGGAAGTGCATTTGTATTGTTGTCTATAGAGAAGCAGGAAGTGTGACACCTTTAAATGACCTGTGGTGCTACAATTACCATACATCAGCATTGGGAAAGCTGTGATAACAAACCTAGATACATTTGAACACTGAACAATATGACACTCCAAACACTAAGTTGAACACTAAGTGTTTTATCTTGTACATTAGACTGCGAGACAATGAGTGTTTTTTTTTCATTACAAGGATCAGGTTTCGCAGTGATGCCATAGAAGTGCAATTTTTAATCGCCCAAAGAATTTATCCGTGAAAAGTTTTTTAAAGAATAATTTTTTCTTAGTGTAAAGAACATTTTTACATTTTTATCTACTCATATATAATATGTACTGTTTATATACATACTGTTACTGTTTTATCTTATGTAGTGTGCTGTGTTGCCTTATAAAATAGTAAAATAAGAGAATGTAGACTAATGTATTGGTACAATATTGTGAAGAAGTAATTTTCCATTGCATGTGTTTTTGTATAATATTACGTGATAAAAATACATTTAATATCTCCAATGATTTACTCTCTGTGTGGGACCTGTAATTTTATAAGCACAGTTATTCCAATTAAATACTTATAAATAGCATTTATTTTCTGCATTGTTATATTTTATCTCAAATAAATGGTGATCTGTTTGCTGAAAGCCATGCTTAATGTTTAGTTTAATTAATTTTTGGTATGGAAAAAATGTCAAAATCCAGAATTAAAGAGTTTTTTTTTTGTTTTGTTATTATAATATCCTTTGTCTAGTTATAAAATAGTTATGTGAATTATTAGTTGTTGTTTTTTGTTTTTTCAATTCAACGTAAGTTAAGTAATGCTTTATAGTTTGCGATCCGGTGTTAAGAAGATCCTGTTGCCGCCGCCATCAGAATTTCTTGAGCATTTCCATTCAGGCTTTCCTATTTTGAAAGCATAAACTTTCTGCTTCTTTATAGCGTCAGTCGTCATGTAAATTCATAAGTTAGTCTCTCTCTATTGGTATATAAAGCTTTCCGTCTGTCTTCAGTTAATTGTGTTAAATGTTGCGGTCAGTCGGGTGGGTGTGATGTTTCAGTAATATTATGCATCGAAATCTGATTTTGATGGAATTTAGAGCAATAGGAAGGGAACATTAAACATCGTTCTGTTTTTATTTCTAATGTGCGGTAAGTGCGTTTATTTTTACTTTCGGTTTCACTTTGATACGCACTAGCTGATGTTCTCGTATTGCTGTTAATTCACATGTCCTTCTCCAATTTTGAAATTGCTCGTGTATTCTTGACGTTTTTTTTTTCAACACAAATTGACGCTCCTTTTTACAGGGGCTGGTTTAACTCTACATCAAAATCTGCATCATTATACTAGGACTTTAGGACACATACAAGTCAGGGAATGAGTACCCTCTGCTGGTCGAACTAAAACAACCCCCAGCAGTGTTAGAATAAATAATTTGAGATCAAGTATTTTGAGAAGATCTGATCTGGTTGAGCGATGTAGCACAGAAAAGCAGGTACCCAGGACAAAGAATGACACAGACACAAGTAGTGCAGTTCACTCAAGGTACAAAGAGGTCTAGAGGTACATTTTATATACGATATAGGCCTGAAGTGAGACGATCAGCTCAGCATTACTGGAGGAACAGGGATATGGACGCTATCCAATCAGAACAACATGTCTTATGACCATGATGTAATGGTTATTTCCATTATTTCTTTATTTATTCCTTTATTCCTATTTCCTCTGTTCCTTTAGGAGGAACAGAGAGGAGCACAGAAGGTCTGGCTACACGAGACTAGTCTGTATGCTTCATATGACTAAACATTCATCATCAAATAATTATTTTCACAGTCCAAGCTGCAACATGAAAACTGTGTTTTCAAATGTATTCTCTTGAGACAGTGTCTTCAAAATGTACCGTTTTCCTTAGACAAAAACGCTGTCTCAGTGTGGACAGAAAGCTGAAACTCAAATATACAGTATATATCTTTTTTTTATAAAATCTGGATTAAATTGTTGACATTTCTGGATTTTGCCATTGCAATTGGAATTTGAACAAGATCTCATGAAAGTGCGTATAAATAGTACACCAAAATAAAACAAAAACTTGTGGTATTGATATGCAAAAATGTACTTTGGCGTGTATTGCTACGCAATATAGGAATAGGGTTGTGGTGGGGTAGATGCGTATCATATGCACGCCAACAAATTTTGCATCATATGCTCACGAAAACTGCGTATTATATGCACGCCAAACACGTGCGTATCATATGCACGCCAAAGTAAATTTTTGCGTATCAATACCATGAGTTTTTGTTTTTATTTGGCGTACTGTTTATACACATTTTCATGAGGCCAGGCTCATCTGTCTAATATCTGACAATCAAAAACAAACAATAAACCTTTCCTAGACTGTTTAACTTAAATCACAGCTTTGCTAAACCATGACTGCATACACCTTTTATAAAACGTACCTCGTGGCTTTAGGGGGTGAATAAAGGCCTCCTGTAGCGAATCAATGCATTTTTGTAAGAAAAATATCTAAAAATATTTAAAATGTTGTAAACACTTTTCTGTCATTCCAATAACTGTCCAACATGGAAGCCGTTCCAGGTGGATGATGTAGGCGTAGCGCATGCACCAGTGAGAAGTGATGAACGCAGAAGCATGGAGGATACAGCAAAACCAAAAAAAGGTCACAAATTAGAAGTACAAAATTAGGATTTGTAAAGAAAAATATCAGAGGTTTTTTGGTTTAGGAAAGTAAGGAAACTTTGCTTCATTTTGCTCCTGTAAACAAACATTGTTTCTCGTGAGGAGCTAAAGCTACGCATATGTCCTACATCATCCGCATGGGACTGCTTGTGCATACGACAGTTAGCGGAAGTTAGAGATTGGACTACTTTTGGATTGTTGAAGGAAAACACCCACCCATGCCATTATAAAGCTGGGAAGAGCCTGTACATTTTTTAATATGACTCAGATTGGATTCCTCTGAAAGAAGAAAGTCATATACACCTAGTATGGCTTGAGGGTGAGTAAATCATGGGCTAAATTAAATTTTTGGGTGAACTATCCCTTTAATGTACAAGTGTGTGATCACCATTGATATCGTGGCAAAATGGCCTGGAAGCACACATGACATTTTGTGTTGACCAGTTTTTCAAATTGCCAGGTGATTTTTTCATTTATTTGGGTATATTGCCTATTACAATTATATTTGATTTCAGAAATGTAATTGTACAAATAATATTTTTATATTTTTAAAAATGTGAATGAATTACTTTTACAAAAGCATAGCACTTTTTGACGTGAGATAGGACATAGGATATGTTGCATATACATAAAGTATAGATAAATTTAACATATGTTGTGTTTCAGAAATATTGTTATATGACTAATCTCTCTTTGGAAATGCTGTAACAAAGATTTTCGCTTTTAAATGATAAAACTGACATTTCTTCACAAACCATGGTTGCATTCAAAATGGCGTAGCCTAAATGTTTTTGGAGTGCACTTTGAAGGGAGCACAATTGTGGTAATCATGATTGATGATTGGTAAAACCAAACTTGTAAAAAAATAATTAAAAGTAAATTACATAAAATGTGAACAAGACAACTTTACTCTTTAAAAACTCTTCAAAAGTGATTTGTTAAGTCTCCGAAAGGAATATGGTATAGGGGGCATAACTCTGAATAGGTTTCAATCAGGTTTCAGAAGTGGACATTCAACTGAGACTGCACTACTCTCAGTCACTGAAGCCTTACAGATTGCAAAAGCTGATTCCAAATCATCAGTTCTCATTCTGCTGGATCTATCTGCCGCTTTTGAAACTGTGAATCCTCAAATCCTCCTGTCCACCCTTTCATCACTGGGCATCACAGGGATTCCACTTCGCTGGTTTGAATCCTATCTCACAGGTAGGTCTTTCAAGGTGACCTGGGCAGGGGAGGTATCCAAATCACATCAACTGCTTACTGGAGTTCCTCAGGGATCAGTTCTTGGACCCCTCTTCTTCTCCATATACACAACATCACTGGGTCACATCATACAGGCACATGGTTTCTCCTACCATCGCTATGCTGATGACACACAGCTGCATTTTTAACACTAGAACCGCCAGGGGTCGCTGTATACCTAAAAGCGCCAGCGGGTAAATTTTAGCGCATGCCAGCTGTTTTTGAATGGCTAAAGAACATATTATTTCACTGCATTATGCTACTATCTCCACAAATAAGTGTCTAGAGTCATGAAATGATAATGTCTAGTCATCAACTATATTTTTGTCCTGTTCTTTTATGTTCATGGCTTTTTTTATGCAGGCTGCACTAGTCACTTTTCGTAACGGTCAATATTAAGCCAAACAAGCCTGCACTGACAACGAGAATTAGAAGGAAGTAAAAACATATTTGGGTGGTGTAATAGGCTATTATAATACAATGTCATTAATCAATATATTAAGATAACCTATATGTTATTTAAATTACTAAAATAGCCTATAGACAATAATGAGCAATAATAATTCACCACATTGCATAGAATGATGCGATGACAAATTCAAGCGCACAGCTTCACCTAATTAATTATTAATTTGTTTAGTTATATAATTTATAATTTGAATTATACAAGAAGAACACCAATAAACTTCGGGTAATCAAAAAAAAGAAGGTTTTATTCATTAGCCTACATCAGATCTGATTTTTTTTTCTTCAGGAAACAGGCAGACTAGAATAAATAGCAACACAGAAGCGAACAATAAACGATAGAAATGGCAAAACAAAAATTAAATAATTAATCCAAATTTTGAACAAGTATGAGTAACATTAGGATAAAACGTATAAATATGATATATCGCCGTCAGATGCTGAGCCGACAGGACGCTTTACTTATCTCCCCACCATCAGACTTCTTTTACTAATTTTGTCTTTATTTATGAAACTGATAACCGCTAATTCAGTGAGTGAAAGGCGATGTTAAAACATAAGAGGCAAGAAAATGACAGCGCGAACATACAGGCATTATATAGCGGGTAAATTTGACCCGCGGTGGCGCTTATAGGTACACTCTAAAAAATGCTGGGTTAAAAACGGACAAACTGAATAATAGCTGAGTCAAAACAACCCAATAGCTGGGTCAAAGCAACCCAACCCAATGGTTAGAGAGTCGGACTCGTAACTCAAAGGTTGCGGGTTCGAGTCTTGTACCGTACAGGGATTGTAGGTGGGGGGAGTGAATGTACAGCGCTCTCTCCCACCTTCAATACCACGACTGAGGTGCCCTTGAGCAAGCTACCGAGCCCCAACTGCTCCCCGTGTGTGCGTGTGCGTGTGCACTTTGGGATGGGATAAATGCAGAGCACTAATTCCGAGTATGGGTCACCATACTTGGCTTCATGTCACTTCACAATAGCTGAGTCAAAACAACCTGGGTTTGTCCCTTTTTAACCCAGGGCTGGGTTATATTTAACCCAGCATTTTCTAGAGTGTATAAATGCCCCGTTTTTTTGATCTGGTTTTATTTATTTAATTCACATTCATTTATCCCGTGGTGGTTCGTTCTAGTGTTAAAACAGTATAAGTGTGTCCCATCAGGTAATGAAAAGTTCTACACACACTTTTGGTCGTCATGCACTTCAACACTTGGGCCAAATACAGGAAATATGTCATATAGGTAGTCAAGTGCAAAGACAGGGCATAACACGCCCTGCTTCTAACCACAGGTGGAGAGCCGCAGTTCTAACCACGTTTGCAATGCAGCTTGCGCATGTTCATAGAATAAATGGTTTTTGGAAACACCGATTCGTTGAACTATGTTGGTAACGATGGCTTTAGTTGCCCAATGAAGCTTTTGAGAAATGCACTACAGAAGAGAAGAGAGAAAACAATACACACCATGAGCCACTCGAAATGCTCAAAAACACAAGTATTATGAATGTCCATGTATTTTAAAAGCAAAATGTTACTGGAGGAGACCATTTCATAAAACATCTCTGGAAACAAAGGATTTCAATCACCATCATTTTGGTAGACATTAAAGGCATGCTATATTAAAAGTTCAGTGGGCTGCTATAATAATTCTTTAAGTTTAATATGTTTTTAACAATAAACACAACTATGTTCTTCAATCCATTTTATATATTAGCATAATATGATTATATTATATGAAGCAGGGTCTAGAAAAACAAACTTTCCAAAGCGCTGGTCAGTTTCTGCTCTAGTTTTCACACTTCATCTCTTTCTCACTCATGTTCTCATGCAAGTAAATAGAAATCTGCATCTTTTGCCACCTGTGGCAACCGAGAGCTTCAGTTTCATCTGACAATGTTAACCAATGTTTGTTTCAGAAGCGCATTAAACCACAGTGTGTTGAAGTTCTTCTCTCTCACCAGCTCTCAATTGGTCTTTGGTACTATATTTTCCCAAAAATGCATGTTTTGTATTGCATGTTTGATGTAAATCATATAGATTGTTATACTGAACTCATCTGTGGTTGTTTTGCTGTAAAGCTGTCGAGAGTCAGTTGTCTGATGCAACTGATGCTTGTAGTACAGCTGAATGTGGTTTGTGTGAATTGAACTAAACAACACAACTGAAACTGATTTGAACAGGTGAAAAAAGACTGTGGAGATATTGATCAGGCCAATTATCTGTAGGGTTCAACAGCCATGAATGCAACAATGGTTAAAAATAGTTAGTGAGACTGTAAACTGATGGGACTAAAGTTCACACATTTATTTTGTGGTCTTGTGACTGTGAGCAGGTTATTTTTTTTCTCTCTCTCTTCTCAGCTTTTCATTTCACACTCAGCATTTCTCAGTGGTCAACATCTTCCTGGAACCTGAAACACCTGCAGCCAAGATGAGGTTACTGTTTGTAACCTTTTATTTTCATTTTTAAGGAATTTTTAAGATGTAAAAGAAAATTATTTGTTTTCGATATATTTTTAATGGCCTGGTGTTGTCTCTTGGATTTATTTTCTAGTTTCTGCTTGCTTAATGAATACATGTAAGCAAATATAGAATCCAGGAGCTGTTATTGGCAGTGGCATATTGTGTATTGATCTGCTATTCTGAATCACTGTATTAGTCTTGTTTGATGGTCGTATGAATGCTACATAAAAACACTGTATTCTAAAATACTTTCTTAACAGTTTTTATATTAAATTTCATTATATAGCAAATTTGACAATACAAAAATGAACCTGGCAAGACTAGCAGAATAAAGAATGTAACATCAAATAAGAGAATAAAGAAGTAAAATCAAATAAACAATGAGTAGAGCTATGTTGTGATGTCTGCAAAGATTAAGCATGAGGCTGAAGAATTTAAAGATTAGACTGTACTAAAGCATGTTTATTTATTATTGTACAAAAGGAGGCATAAAGCAACAAATAAATACATTTAGATATATCTTGCATGTAACCTGAACAATTTTTTTTGTTTGTTTTGTTTTAGAATTTACAGATACATTAATCAGTAAGAGAGCGCTGTTAGTGAAATAGCATGTTCATCCAGCAGGTAGAGCTTCATCAGGTTCATCTATGGTTCATCGAGACCCTCAGAACTGTTTGTACCCCATTACTACAACACTAACAAAAGAACACAATACAAACATAAATAAAACAAAAAGCGGTTCTCAAAAGCCATGGATTAAAATCCATTAATATCACATTTTTTATTAATGTTTGACCTTTTGACCTAAATACCACATTCAGTACCTCACAAAAAATCCTTTAAATGAAATACAAATTTAAATGAAACAAAGCACAAATAAAAGCACACTTGGAACAACAATGATATTGTCAAAGGAATAGTTAATTACACTGTAAAAAATGACTGCGAATTTAACGGTAAAAGACTGTAAAAATGCTACAGTAAAAACCTGTTAAATGGTTAACGGTAAATTCCCCTACTATATATGGTGAAAAACTGTATTGGACATACATGTATTGGACATTAATTTTACAGTAGTATACCATTTTTGGTAAGTGAAAAAGACTGTATAATTTACGGTGAATAACCGTAAATTGACATTCCCACAATTCCCTGCGTTACATTTAAAATTTGATGTTTTTTTGTTGAAGTAACTGTGTTTCTTCTCAGTTTTTTCTTATCAGTTTTGTATATTAGGGTTGTGTGTTACACCTAATGTTGTTAAATGAATGTTTATTGCATTATTTCAGTTTCATGTGTGTTACCATGATGGTGTTTGGTGTTTGTGTGAATGACACTGTGCACCTTCTAAATATGTTATTTAAAAGTTGCTTGTGATTGGCTTTGGTTCATCATGTGGCTTTCTCATCACTACCTGCATTTGGTGGTTATCAGTGTATTACGAAGGTACAAAACAGAATTCAGTACTTCAATAGGTTGGTATATTAACATTATATCAGTTAATGAAATCCCGGTATTAAACTGTAAATTTAAGTTAAAACCATAAAACCTAAAATGTTGCTACCGTATTTTTACGGCATAATTCCGGCAACCACAGCTGCCGTTTTTTTTACCGTAAATTTTAC
>NW_015506271.1:14614-20939 GCF_001515645.1 Sinocyclocheilus grahami | reverse complement strand
TGGTGTTTGTGTGAATGACACTGTGCACCTTCTAAATATGTTATTTAAAAGTTGCTTGTGATTGGCTTTGGTTCATCATGTGGCTTTCTCATCACTACCTGCATTTGGTGGTTATCAGTGTATTACGAAGGTACAAAACAGAATTCAGTACTTCAATAGGTTGGTATATTAACATTATATCAGTTAATGAAATCCCGGTATTAAACTGTAAATTTAAGTTAAAACCATAAAACCTAAAATGTTGCTACCGTATTTTTACGGCATAATTCCGGCAACCACAGCTGCCGTTTTTTTTACCGTAAATTTTACGGATTTTTTTTACAGTGTACGTTTTTTTGTTTTTTTTTGCCAAATTGATTAGCCCTGCATCTAAAAAAATTTTGTGCGAAATTATGCAAAAATACATATTATGAGAATGAACACACACACACACACACACACACACACACACATTCCATAGGCGTAATGGTTTTTATACTGTACAAACTGTATGTGCTATTGCCCTACATCTAAACCTACCCCTTACATGAAACTTTCTGCATTTTTACAATTAAAAAAAAAATTGTTCACTTTATTTTTATACCAGTTTTACAAATGAGGACATCCCCAAAGGGAGGTTTTTGGAGATTTTGTCAGGTTTTGCTCACTTTTGGGTACAAATTTGTCCCCAAAATATGGTTAAGTAGGTACACACACACACACACACACACACACACACACATATATACTGTACATATTAGATTTAATGCACATTTAACTTACAGTCTGCAAATAAGTGGAACAAATATGTTAATTCCATTTAATATCAATGAACTTCACATCAACATAAATGTATAAATAAATAAGCTGTTTTTCACAATATGTTTTCCTGCTATTATTTGGATGCAGTAAAGCACCACCCTCAGATGTTGCCGAAGACGTCTGGTTCATGTTTGTATTTTCTTCTGTTATTTGGCCTTTTAACCTTAAAATCAGGATTAGACAGAAAATAAAGTCTTTAGAATCATTCATACATCTGAAACATACATTAATACCTGGCTCAGTGGAAAAATGGTTGTCAAAAGCAGAAATGCTATGAAATGCATCATGATTTGGGAGAAATTATGATGTACTAGAGCAACTTTTGTACTAATTTATAATAAATAGCTCAAAAATAGTGAGAAACAATAGGCCTTCATTTAGCAAATATGATGCAGGGTAGTGTTATATGAGTATATTCAGGGGCAATTGTAGGATTTTATGCCATTAATATTTCCTGCTCATGCTTTTAATCTAATGCCACATCCACTATAATAGATTATTACAATTTTAAATATATTTTATATGTATATTTATATTTAGTATGTCTTTACCAGTTTCGGTAAACAACTTCAGTGTGATAAAATGTAAAAGTGGATGGGAAACAGTTTGTAATTGCTGATACAACAATAGCGGCAACATAACTGATGAAAATAATAGCAACACTTACCAGCCAGACTCCATGAGTACAAACAGATGAAAAGAAGCCGAACACGAAACAGATTCACAACAGAACAGTCATAATAATCAGGTCCTGACACAGGTCTGGAAAATGTTCAATGTTTCGTAACAAAGTGAATAAAGCTGTCAGTTTGTAGTGAAGCTCTGCAGTGAGCGTGAATAAACTCCTCCAGAAGCTCCTCCCTTCAGAGACTGAACATGACTTTGATCTACAGAAAGAAGGCAATAAAAGGTAAACTCTTTCTAAAAACATACTTTTAGGATTTTCTATTATTAAAACAAATATGAACCTCCAAATGTGAAGGCCAGTGGAAAGATTCATGAGCTGAACTCAATCATCCAGTGGGTTCTCAGGGAATAACATGAAGCAATATGGGAATATATACATTTCAGTTTTTTTTATTTAGAATATGGTTAATAAAAACAGTAATAACAACAGTAAAATTGCAATACTAATATTTAATCTGTCTTCATTTTTCTATTTATTATGAAATATGTTTTTTATTTTTATATAGCTTTTTTCCTTATTGAGTTAGCTTTATTTATTTGTTTATTTATACTTTCAGGATTTAAATTATAGAACTTTTATTTGTGGTGGGAAACGCAGGGAAACATAAAAGATTCTCTTTTGTTGAAAACATTTTTTTAAACGATTCCCTTTATAAACTTGGAAAGATGGTTGGTGTTTTCAAATGTAAAAGTAAAACTTACAGCCCTTGCATATTGTGGTTCTGCTGTGGCTTTTTTTCAGAACTATGCAGCAAAAACGTACTATTAACTTGTTTATTGAAGTGATAAACAATCTATATAAATCAATGTTATAAAATTAATATTACAAAACGGATAGTTCCGGTCCTTGATTCTGATTGGTTGAGCCAAGTTCGAAGCTGTTGTACATTACTCTACAAACATACACATTTGGTAGCTTATTGCTTTATCACATTTACAATCATGCTCGAAATAATGGAAAAATTGAAATATAGTAATAATATAGTGTTCATTTCAGACACTGGAGTGCATCAATCAAGATCCAAAAGAAATGATATAATTGAGAAATACATTTTAACAATGAAAAAACATTGCAACATTGTGAAATTATTAAAATGTTAGAAAAGTCAGTATAAACTGTGCTTATAAGCATAAATTATTACTGAAATAGGTCTGTCTGTGTGGGAGGTGCTACTGATGGGGTTTCTTCACACTCACTGAACCACTTTAATACAACACATTTGACGTGTTCAAGAGTGTCAGGACATGATCATTGTAGCAGTTCTGTTGCAAACTGTTTGGTGAACTGCTGGGGAAAAAAATATGTTGTGTCAGTGATGGAGGGAGATTCTGTCACTCTAAACACTGATCTTACTGAAATACAGAGAGATGATCTGATAATGTGGAGATTTGGACACATTCTCATCGCACAAATTAACAGAAAAAACAATAAGAGCATAGTTTATGATGATAAAGCCGGTGAGAGATTCAGAGGCAGACTGAAGCTGGACAATGAGACTGGATCTCTGAGCATCACAAACACCAGAACCACAGACTCTGGAGTTTATAAAGTAACCAGCATAAGATCAGAGACACCGCTCAACATCTTCAGTCTTACTGTCTATGGTGAGTAGAGGATTTTGTACTGTATTGTAAAATGATAGAAGATTAATTGTAAAAACTCATTCATGCATTTCAAGCATTGTTATAATTAATTATTTTAATAATCAACATTTTATAATCATGTTATTTCTTTAATACTTTACATCAGTTTTAAAAATCAACGAACTGACAAATATCATAGGTCTCCTATTTATTGAATTTGATTTATTTTCCAATATTTTGAAGCTCGTCTGCCTGTTCCCGTCATCAGCAGAGACTGTTCATCATCATCATCATCATCATCATCATCATCATCATCATCATGTTCACTGTTGTGTTCAGTGGTGAATGTGAGTCATGTGACTCTCTCCTGGTACAAAGGAAACAGTTTATTGTCCAGCATCAGTGTGTCTGATCTCAGCATCAGTCTCTCTCTACCTCTGGAGGTGGAATATCAGGAGAAAAACACCTACAGCTGTGTGCTCAACAATCCCATCAGCAACCAGACCACACATCTGGACATCAGTCAACTCTGTCAGCCATGTTCAGGTATGGCATCATACTATATTTTTTCCACAAAACTAAATTAATCATATTTCTGTTTCAACATTGTTAATTTATTTTCTCAGAAGTCTGTATCTGCTGCTGTGGTTCTACTGAAGCTGTGATCCGATTGGCTCTCTCTGCTCTGGTGTGCGTGGCTGTTGTTGCTGTGCTGGTTTATGACATCAGATCCAGAAGCCTTCAACAGAATAGAAGAAAGAATACAACACCATCTGATTAATCAGATACTCGGGAGAGTGGAGATGCTCTTGAATTGCTTTGAGTATTTATCAATGAGTAAATATCATTTATGAATAAATGTAATTTAAGTGATTAAGAACTCATTTTATTCAATCTAAATGCCCATTTTAATAGAAAAAAATACAGTGTAGATTTTAGCTATACATTTTTCACTTCCATTGTGTTTGTATTTACAATACAAATCGTTCTGCTTTACAAAGAATTGTGCCTTAAAGGGATAGTTCACCCAAAAATTTGCTGTTAATTTACTCACCCTCAAGATATAAATGGAGAGTGAGGACTCACGTGTTTTATTGTCAGAAGGGTGGACTACTCTGCTTTTGAAGCCAAACTGGTTGTTGTCAAGTTGCTTTAGGAGAGAAAAAAATCAGCAGAGAGCTGATTGAACACAACTCTTTCAAGAGTTTTTGACAGAAAAGGAAGAAGAGAGATTGGTTTTTAGTTTTATAACTGCTGATTGAATGTTAGATTCTGAACAGTGGGGATACCAGAGGCTGCTTAAATATGTTAGGAATGTTCCCATTAGGGAGGAATGTGTTGAAAATATGAGGGTGGGCAGCAATGTTGGTGAGATCTCCTGTGGTAAGTGAGAGGGAGTATGGGTCTTATGGACAGGTTGAAGGACAGCTGGCACAGAAAGCTTTGGAGACCTTGTTCTCTGTAACAGGAGAGAAGTAAGAGAGGAAAGTGTGTGGGTAGAGGTTAGCTGTTGACACTTCATCTCTTTCTCTCACACGTTTACATACAAAAAATATCTGCACCTTTTTTTGTCACTTGTGGCTCCTGAAAGCTTCCGTTTCGGTGAACGTGATTTCATGTTCCTGGATCAACTGTAAACCTGTAAAATTTTTCAGATTGTTGTTTTGAACTCATCTGTCTTGCTGAAAAGCTTTTCATGTGGTAAGTCAGTCAACTGACGCAGCTGATGTTGGTGGTTTAGTTCAGTGGCTTCCAACCATGTTCCTGGAGCTCCCAACACTGCATAATTTGCTTGTCTCCTTATACTGTGTTGGGGCTGATTTAGTTGGACTAGTGACTAAACACAGACTAAACCAATGATTTTAACAGCTGAACACAATGAAGATACTTGATCAGACCAAACATCTATGGATCAATATATTTGAGAAAACTGATGGGGTTTAACCGCCATGAATGCAACGTGTTAAAATAGTCATGATGAGCGATAAAGATCAAATTAAGAGCAGAGTGGAATATAAACTGAAGGGACTAAAGTTCACACATTTATTTGATTGTTATCAGCTTTTTTCTTCATTTCACACTATAAGTGATTTTTTTTCCCACTCGTGATCAACATCTTCCTGAGCTGTTCAACAGATTGTTTTCAATGGAAACACCCACAGCCACAATGAGATTAATGTTAAAGATGTAAGAACACTTTTAAGATGTAAACTTCCCTAAAATTATACCACTTGAGTGTTTTTCAAGTCATCTGTCTGTCTGCATGAAGGTTAAGTTGTACGAATTCATGAATGAACCACTCGTTTTAAAATCTTCCCGTCTACTGACATTTGTTATGACACCGGTCCCTCGACTTCAATTTTTTCCTGCCTGCAAACAACCCATGACAGTCTATTTTTTTAAAGGTCAACAAGAGTTAGTCAGAACAATGTAAGGAATATATGAGGCATCTTTTTTATTATTGTACAAAAGGACACATAAAGTAATAAAAAAAATGAAATATATCTTGCATATAACTTTTAAAGAATTTTATTCTACAAAATGCCATAGCAAGAGAGAGCTGTTAGTGAAATAACATGTTCATCTAGCAGGCCGAGCTTTAACAGACCCCCCTGTATTATCAGAGATATGCAGGACTGACAAAATTATTGAATCTGTTTTAAATCAATACAAACATAAATAAATCAAAAACTGCTTCAAAGAATAAGAAATTCATTAATATGACATGATTAACTAATGTCATAATCTTTGACTTTTTGACTTGATTGAATGCCACATTAACATTCATAAACTCAACTTTAAATGACACAAAACTCAAAACCATCCATTTGAAACATGATTGATAATTAATCAGTCACAAGATCAGAACATCAGGTCAGGGTTGCCAAGTGTTCAATATTAGCCAAGACATTTTGTATATGTGAGTGGAAATGCGGTTGGCAGTCTGAGGTTCACAGTTCCTCCCAGAACACCAGCCTCTTAAAAATAAAGGTGCTTCAAAAGTTTATTCAAGCGATGCCATAGAAGAACCATTTTTGGTTCCACAAAGAACCATTCAGTCAAAGGTTCTTTAAAGCACCATCTCTTTCTTACCTTTTTGTAATCTGAAGAACCTTCTTTCGCCACGAAGAACCTTTTGTGAAGCAGAAAGGTTCTTCAGGTGTTAAAGGTTCTTTATGGAACCATTTTATGAAGGTATTTTTGGTGAAAAACAACTGAGTGACCGTGACAGCGGAATTTGTAGTTGTAGAGA
>NW_015506271.1:9182-9887 GCF_001515645.1 Sinocyclocheilus grahami | reverse complement strand
AATGGAAAAGAAGCAAATAAATATATATAAAAAATGTTCATGCACAGCTTGAGTAGCAAGATTTTGTTCAGTTTTAACTCAATCTTCCCTTTTGTATTTTTGGTTAAGAATAAGAAGCACTTCATCCGGTTCTTAGTGTCTTTTATTCCAACATAAGAAAACATTTTTGGAATCTGCATCTGAAATAGCATTTAGGTGTATTTACCCAGTTTATGTATCTCAGAGGGGACATGGATGTGTTTAAACTGCAGTTACAGATGCATAAATAGGCCTAATGTTTTGTTTTTAACAAAACGTTGAATACTGATATTTGAAATCTTTTATAACATGAAAAAAATAGTCGAAATGTGAAATTAAAACCGCTAGTAGGTGACAGCAAGTTACTGTTAATAAGTGAGTCATTGAGATTCAACCGATTCATTCAAACGGCTGATTCATTCAGGAACAAAAGTGTTAATGAGTGAATCACTGAATCATTTATTCAACCGATTCGTTCAAAAAGCTGATTCATTCAATAAGTAAACACCATCCATAGAAATGCAAAACAGTGCTGTGTGGTCTTTGTTTGGAATTATTTGCGTTGGCAAAATTGAGCAAAAACAAGCAACATTATGTCCAAAATGTAAGTCACTTATTGCTTTAGGCCTACTGAAATTGTACAAAATGATTATTAAATGTGTTCATGATTATATCTGCAGAAAAACT
>NW_015506271.1:0-7328 GCF_001515645.1 Sinocyclocheilus grahami | reverse complement strand
AACATATTTGAGAATTATTGTTTCGTTTTCTGTAGAACACTCTTTTGTGTTATTCTAATGTTAATAATATTTATTTATTTATTTTTACAGACGTATAAGCATTAGGTCATACTTGCCTTCTTGGTTTACTTTTTTAGGTTTCCTGCAGGTGCAGAAGATCATGACTGCAGCAAAAATCAACAGAAATCCAGCAGCAGCAGCAGCAGCAGAGATTAACACTGTGTACAATATGGTTAGGCCGTGTTCTGTAACAGACAAAATGAGACGTTTGTGTGAATGAATCTGTCAGCGTGATCCGCAACAAACGCTACACGAAATATCAGCACTATGACATCAAATGCTAATATCACCACTGTCCAACCTAGACATGGTTGACAGAGTCCACTGATGTTGAGATGTTGAGTCTGGTTGCTGATGGGATTGTTGAGCACACAGCTGTAGGTGTTGTTATCCTGATATTCCACCTCCAGAGGTAGAGCGAGACTGATGCTGAGATCAGACACACTGATGCTGGACAATAAACTGTTTCCTTTGTACCAGGAGAGAGTCACATGACTCACATTCACCACTGAACACACCAATGAACAATATGACGATGATGATGATGATGATGAAGATGATGATGATGATGAAGCACAGTCTCTGCTGATGACAGGAACAGGCAAATGAGCTATTAGAGAGATATTAAAAGAGATATTAGAGAAGTTCATTGTGGCAGACACTGACTCTGCGCTTAATGTATAATTTCAATGTATAATTCAATAATGTGCAATAAATAAACACTTTGATGTGAGTGGAAGAGAAAAGCGTTAAAATGGACATCACGAACACAAATATGTTTTAGTGTATTAGTCTGATAAAACATGAAAATAAATGTTGGAAATAATAAATATCAGAATTATGTTGCTAAAAATGCTTACCAGCAAGACTCCATGAGCACAGACAGATGAAAATAAAAGTCTCAACATTTTCCATTTTCTTCAAATAACAACAGACCTGAATTCAGAAAAACATTTAAAACAAAACACAACAGAAATGTTCCAAATAGTTTTTGAAAGCTGAAAGTGACAGAAGAGCTGGAGAGCTGAGTGCTGTTGGTCTGTATTGTAGTGGTTTAGTGAAGCTTTGTAGTAAGTGTGAATAAACTGCTCCAGTTACACCTCCCACACAGTATGTCTTCTCACTTGATTTTCACATACAATAGACCTTAGTAATTAAGATTAAAACAATACTGGCTCATGATCCCAGTTCAGCATTTTAAGAGGTAGCTTGTAAAGGTTTCGGAACATTTCATATTAAATCATTAACGTTACTGACATTCAGTTTAGAGCTGATATAGCAGTGCTTCACGAAGAGCTGCATATGTAGCTTCACAGCGAGGAGGTCCTCGTTTTGGGTCTCGGCTGAGGAGGCTTTTCTGTGTGGTGCGTGTTCTCATGGATGTTCTACTTACAGAAAAAAGAAAACAGAAGGCAAACTATCTCTGAAGACGTGGTTTAAACAGTCACATTTTATATTATTTAAAGACTATGAAGCTCTAAGCCAGTTCTGGTCACGAACAGCCTCAGCACTGCTCATTTGTTTAAGTAGGTCTTCGGCACGTGTTTTTGCAACAAATTCTTTGCGAACATCTGATGTTATTTTATTTGAAAGAAGTAACGGGCAAGTGATTCAGGTCATATGATTGTATTCACACCAGGCATATAGGGCGTCAAAGGCAGTTGTAAACAGGATGTTAACAGAGGCCAGAGACAGGACAAGACAAGACAGACGCAAAGAGGAGAAGAGACACGTAAGGCATTTACTTTTCATCTGGCCTCTGTATAATGTATATTAAAGCAGTGGTTATAAGTGCAGCGCTGCTTTGTATTGCTGCCACCTACAGTCAGAGAGTGAATTTGAATTTTTAGTAGGCCTATAATTTAACAAAGCTAGTCAGACCATTCTGTTTGCTTTAAATGTTGTAATTGTACAGTCCATCTTAAATAAAAAATGTCAATAAACAGTCATAGCTTTGACTATTACCATGCATGCGCATGCTTTGATCTGCGCGTAAACAATGTGTGTGTGGTGCTGCTGACACAGAACACGCATGCACTGCTCCTTGTTTACGTTCAGAGGAAAGCACGCACATGCTTCTTTGTACTCTCCAAAATGGTGCTAGGGTGACGCAGAGAATAATTGTTGAATAAAGTCGTTATTTTAATTTTTTTCCGCATAAAATGTATTCTCATAGCTTCATAATATTAGGGGTTGAACCACTGATGTCACATGGACTATTTTGTCGATGTTCTTGGTACCTTTCTGTGCCTTGATGTGGTAGGACCCTTGCTGTCTATGCAGGGTCAAAAAGCTCTCGGATTTCATCAAACATATCTTTATTTGTGTTTGAAGATAAATGAAGGTCTTACGGGTTTGGAAAGACATGAGGGTGAGTAATTAATGACAGATTTTCCTTTTTGGATTAACAATCCAACAATCCCTTTAATATGATTTATTTTTTATTTCATAATTTATTTCATATTTCATTTGACTCAAAAAAGCAATAAGAAATGTCCACTAACTTACAACTAAATATTCTAAGAAATATAAGCACACAAATCAATTGAAGTGAACTAAATCTTAACCAAGGCTTACAACAAATGTTTAAAGGGGTCATATGATGCTGCTAAAAATTAACATTATTTTGTGTATTTTGTGTAACGAAATGTGTTTATGCGGTTTAAGTAAAAAAAAAAACATTATTTTCCACATTCTGTACATTATTGTTTCTCCTCTATGCCCCGCCTTTCTGAAACATGTCGATTTTTACAAAGCTCAGCGGTCTGAAAAGCGAGGTGTGCTCTGATTGGCCAGCTATCCAGTGCGTTATGATTGGCCGAATACCTTAAGCGTGTGACGGAAATGTTACGCTCCTTACCATACTGTGATGCCCTGTCCGGCCGGAGCAACGAGACAAAAACATTCAAACCCATTATAAGTGAGGCATTTGTTGCATCCAGTGGGGACATAATTACGGATTAAAATTACTTATGTCTTTTTACGTGTCGCGCCGCGTAAACATAAAACCATGTCTGCATTTGTGATCGGAGAAATGACAAACAACAAGCGCTACTCTACACTGCCCAAAAAAACTCGCGTTTGAATCATCATTGGCAAATTCTGTAAATATAAAAAACTTACTTACAGTCTGTGAGTCAGAACAGAACATTGTAGTCTACTCTACCAGGATCAGGAAACAGTCCTCCATAAAATGCGCTGGACACATCTGAATATTTGGGTTGAACTGTTCTGGAACTGTGTTGTAAATACAACTTAACCACTGATTTCTAGTCGTGTCCTCTTTTGGAAGACCAAACAAAGTAGTTTCGCTTTCACAACAAAACAGCGTCACACACCGCGGCCTTGAGTGAGCGGAGGCCGGAGGCCTACAGTGAGCCGCGGCCTAGAGTATGCGGAGGCCGGATTGAGTGAGCTGAGGTGGGCGGGCTTGAGAACGGCGCGGCTGGCGGATTCGACGAAGGAGCAGCGCGAAGTTGATGTATTTCCTCAGCGACCAGCACGGATCAGCTCCAGGCATGAGGAAGAGGAAGTGCTCTTTTGGAAGGCCAAACAAAGTAGTTTCGCTTTCACAACGAAACACACAGCATCTTCACGACATGGCGGCGGCGGCAACAACAATACTACAGCCAGAATAAAAGTTATGCCTTCTTTCTTTGCGTGAACATTTGGGTGGTATTACGCAAATCTTCCCACAGCGTGACGTAGACATGTGGGGGCGTGTTAGAACGAGGCATTTTAGATAGGCGTGGTTGACTCTTAAATTTTATAAAGAATATCTCTTTGGATTTAAGACTTTAGTCTTTGCAACTTTACAGATCTTCTTTATGCACCAAGAGCTTGTAACACTCCAAAGAGAAAGGAAAAAAATTAATCGCATCATATGACCCCTTCAAATAATAGCATCACATTATTCTGTATGATAAAATGCGGAAAGCAATATCACTAGAGCATTAGAATAAACTAATAAGTCATAAAATAGGTCAAACATTGGCAGCTGTGTCTTATTTCCCTCACAGGGTCTTATTTCTCAGATGCAATAAAGCTTTTATTCAGATAACTACAGGTGTAGAGATCACTTTCTCACTGAGCAGTAGTCTTTGATATGGCAACTTATTTTACAAAAATACAACAGAATACAAACAAACAAACAAGAAATACTATCATACAAATATATTTATTGACTGTCTGATTAATGGGAGTACGTTTGTAAGGCACTACTCTTTGAAAAGCTGCTTTAGAAAGATTTGCATTGTGAAAAGTGCTACAAATACAATTGAAGTGAACAAAATACTAATTACTTAATTTAGTTTTTAATATGTAATGTCTCCACTTGTTCAAGAACATCTCCACTTTCCTGAATATCTGATTAGTCAGTGTGTGATGTTGATGTTTGCTCTCTCTTCTTCTGTTGATGGCTTCTGGATCTGATGTCATAAACCAACATAGCAACCGCAGCCACACCCACCAGAGCAGAGAGAACCAATCGGATCACAGCTTCAGTAACACCACAGCAGAGGATACAGACTTCTGAGAGAAAAAATGAAATAGATATACAGCCCCCTGAAATAATTTTTGTACATTTTAGAGTTAACCCATTTAATCCCATCTTTCACAATAGTGACCGTAAAAAAAAAAAGCTCTAAAAAAAAAAAGCTTTTCATTTATAAAGCTCTAAAATCCTTACTGACTGATGTTTTAGTGCACTTCCTGCAAATATGGAAAAAAATAAAGGGTCTTGATTAAATATGTGCAGTTTCACATGATTAGTGCAAACTGCCGCATGACCAGAACAGTTTATTTCCTGTTTGCACCTTGAGAAGATGATAACTGCAACAAAGCTCCAAAACGAAGTAAAGTATGTTAACATAAAGATATGACAAAGATTTTTGGTACACATTATCTTTAAGGTGTCTAGTATTAATACATATGAATTCACATATATTCAGTTTTGTTGAATGTGGTCAGAATGAGTAAACATCTTGATGGTCACAATAGTGACCGGTGGGATAACAGTGAACTTAGGTATAAATCCAATTGCAGTTGCTAGTGAAAATTACACTAAAATGTTGCAATGACAAAATATTGCACTAAACTAAAAATGTTAATGTTACCAAAAATGTACAATATTGATGTTGTAATACTGGTAGCACTCATACAAATTTGATGTTATATTTTACAAAAAAGTAACAATTTTGAAATGCGTTGATGGTTTAATTTTTTTTGTTTTTGTCTTTTATCTAAGTGTTGCTATCAATGTTGCATAAGTATTTTTTATGCATAATAGCAGTGGCGGCGCTAGGGCGGGGCTTGACGGGGCTATAGCCCCATCAGAAAATAGCTTAGCCCCGGCACAGTCCCCCCAATAACTTTTGAAAAAAATGTTTAATGAGGACAGCGCGTCATGCGGTAATGCGCTATGAAATTATTGCGGGGCAATAATTTCATGTAATTTAATAATAAAAGTAACTTAATAATATAAGGCCTAATAAGAAGAAGAATGTAACATGTATTAACTGCAAATGCTAAATCCTCTTAATATTGTCAATTTTTGATGTTTTTGACAATATCTCTGGCTATCGTCGACTCGACACATGATACGACGCATCTCAGCACGGGGAGGTTATCGCGGCGCCCCACCGCAGTCCGCGCCCTGCGTGCCAGTCCGCTATGCCACCACTGTGTGTAAAAAATATGAATTGTCGGCACTTTAGGCTATCTATCGTAAAAAAAAAAATGGTTAGAATTTACCATGTTTTCCTGCCAGTTGGCATTGAGCGTGACTGACACTTGATGGTCAGAATAAATGACAAAATAGAAATTAGTAAAAAAAAATATATATAATAATAATAATGCTAATATAATGAAAAAAGAAATAAAAATCCCTACTTCCTCTCTTTTCAATGTGCGTTCATAAATTGCATTCATTTGTAAGTGTCATTGGCAGTTGGCATTAGAAGTTATATTACTAATAACAGTGGCATATGAGAAGTTTAATACCACAGGAAAAAAAAGTAAAATGTGCCTTTTTCGAAGCTGCTGTAGATAAAAAACACAAGGTGGCTACATTTGCCCCCCTTTAGCACCCCCAACAAAAAAATCCTGGAGCCGCCACTGCGTAATAGTAACTCTAGAATGTGATCAAACAGTTTGAAATAGCTGGGCTAAGACATATAACAATTTTTATGACTGCAGAAATGTGTTAGTACAGTACACACATTATCCCACCTGTCACAATTGTGACTGACCATAAAACACAATTTTTCACACACTTTTACAAAAATAATTTAAAAAATAATTATTGATTATTCAAAGGCTTACTAATGACACATCATTTGGATATTTTCATGTCTTAGAAAAATTTGGGATTAAATGGGTTAAATGCACTGGATTGATGCACTTTGAGAGCAAACCATTTTCCATGACAAGAACACCAGATACTGAGCTGCTCGTGTGCACAGTGTGGCCTTTGCTTTGATACTCCCAGCGTGAGAGACTAAATACTCATTTAATTCAATTGCTCTAATCCATATCACTATTTCACTTTTCGTTTAATTGACAGATGCTTTGCCAAACCAATGTCACAAAACACAACATATGTCATTATAAAAAGTTTAAAAGTATTTGTCAGATGAATATGGACAGATTACGGCAGGCCACCACAGTCTATTAATGGAAAACACTGATATAGACGTACCGCCACAGACATACCTGAACATGGCTGACAGAGTTCAGTGTTGAGATGTTGAGTCTGGTTGCTGATGGGATTGTTCACCACACAGCTGTAGGAATCATCCAGACACTCCAGATGTAAAGAAAGACTTCTGCTGAGATCAGACACACTGATGCTGGACAATAAACTGTTTCCTTTGTACCAGGAGAGACTCACATGACCCACATTCACCACTGAACACACCGATGAACAATATGATGATGATGATGATGATGATGAACAATTCTGCTGTGGTGGTGATGATGAAGCACAGTCTCTGCTGATGACAGGAACAGGCAAATGAGCTATTAGAGAGATATTAGAGAAGTTCATTGTGGCAGACAGTTGTGTTCATCTCTCATATGACGTTGGCAACCCCTCTCTCAAACAAATTAATATTTAAAATGGAATTTAAGTTTTACTATTGAATTACTTTTGAATTAGTTGATGGACTTTACATAAAAATTAAATAATTTATTACATAATTTTAATAAAACTAATTTCTAAAATTAAATGAAACGTCTCTAGGTTACGTATGTAACCATGGTTCCCCGAG
>NW_015506270.1:352996-354134 GCF_001515645.1 Sinocyclocheilus grahami | reverse complement strand
ACACACACACACACACACACACACATTCCTCTGGCCACAGCAGATTCACCCAATTTGTTTCCACTGCGCTTTTAAGTGTACATTAGAAATGCAAAGAGAGAGCCAAGCTCATAAACAATAACAAGAACCAGCTGCGGACCCAACGCAGCAATCGTGCGCAGTTTCTCCATCGACGTGGAGTGAAGAGGAAGTCTGGGAGAACGGTCACGGCTGAGAATCAAATGAACGGTGTGGATTAAGTGCAATTCGAAACATTTTCAGACATCATTTTCTCCCTTCTCGTGCTCTCATATTTCTCTCCTCTCTCGCTCTCTTTTCCATGCCTTTCCTCCTCCCCTTGGATTGCTCATGATTTGCAAAGGCCTCCAGGAACTCTGTCCAACCTCAAACTCAAGCCAAAGGGGGGAGAGATTGAGAAAATAGAATGAGACGTAAGGGTTCATGAAGAGAAAAAGGAGGGCGGGAGCTAAGGAATTCTCTGTTTCTTTTGGAAATGAACAGATATATTGCTCAATATTGTGTGTTTATGCTGTACAAGGCGTCCTCGTATAGGTAAAGTTAAATAAGGAACTAATGGAGATGAAGAATTCCAGAAGCAGCCATTGGTGGTTGGTGTTTCACAAGAAAAGAATGTGTGGTTTCATCTCTCCCTTCTGTCTTTCCTCACCCATTCTCTCCAACAAACCTTAACGCAAAAGCGAAGACCACGTTATAAGTCAAAACTGATGTATGACCGACACATCCCTCAGCAATCGCAGCAAACAATGTCTCACGACCCACTGAAACATTCATACGCATACTCCCTCAGCCACACATTCATCCACAATCTGTCTCATTTCATTCCTCAGACCCTCTGTTAATGTTGCAGTTTGTTGCATCAGGACTGGGCTTGGCGTTGCACAGAGAACCTCCCAAAGTACTGCCATAACCACCATAGACACTGAGCTGGACATGGCAAACGCCCACATATTCGGATTAGCGGTCATCAGTAAGGGTTTTTCAATAAGTGACTTTTAAAATGTACATTTGGTAGACTCCAATCTTAATTATTTGCATGCATCTGTGAGATGTATGAGCGTTAATGAACCTTAGTAAAGGTAGACGGCATACAAAATAGTTTGCAAATAAAAATGTGAAT
>NW_015506270.1:327577-352986 GCF_001515645.1 Sinocyclocheilus grahami | reverse complement strand
AACATTGAGCAGCGACTGATGAGCGGTAAAACCGGGAACTGAACTCAAAACGGTAAATCAAAGAAGTAAAATCCTGTCAGTTCGCTAGAATACACAGTATAATCTTGACTTTCAGTGTTTATTACTGTGTTTATTGGCGTGATGGTTCGGCCATAATAGTTTAACTAGTCATTACTAGTTAATCAACTAGTCATTAAGTCAATGGGTGAAAAACATGAACAAATTGAACAAAATATATTCTTAAACAAGCTTTTCAAAATAATTTGGTTTAACTGTATAATCTGTATAAGTATGGAGTTGCTTTGCTTTTTTTCTGAACTGGTGTAATACATTTTAATCTTTTATTAGGCTATCTGTTGCCTGTGTTGTTACTGTTGTCATATTGTGTGTGATTTTAATTTAAAACCCATTTCGCGTTAATTTAACCGAGCAGTAGGCCTATAGTAAATTGCAAACAATATTTGAATTAAATAAAACAGTCCACCATGTTTATTGATACATTACCTGATATATAATGTATGTACGTATGACCTACTGTATAAACAATCATTTCAGAGCAATTTGTTGTAGCCACTTACCCTGTAACTACATGGAACAAGGGGGGAACAAAACACCACTTTAATTTACAGCCTTCAAATGTTGTATTTACCCTGTAACTACATGGAACAAGGGGGGAAAAAGCACCACTTTAATTTAAGGGGGAGCAAAGCACCACTTTAATTTACAGCCCGCAAATGTTGTATTTACCCTGTAACTATATGGAACAAGGGAGGAACAAGTTGGACTTAAACACAGAACAAGTGTATATTTGCACAGTAATTCCAGAGAGAAATAATGCACTGATTTAATTGTTCGATTACATTTTTTTTTTGCTATAAAAACACCACAGTATACATCCACTGAAATACAAATGTTGTATCATGTATTTTTTCTCCAAACAGCTGGAAAGAGGTAAACTTGTTTTAAGCTGCATTGAACCTTGATGGTATGTCATGCAAAGTTATTTGGTGATAGTGGTGTTGAGAAGTTGTTGGTGTGGAGTTGCTGAAATCGACGAATAAGCTTTCATAAGGCAAGTATTCTCGTGAATTATAAATCATAGCAGAAACTCATTAACTCATTTCACTAGATGTCCAGTTTTGTTGTTCAGTAATCTCCATCATGTCCATCCTTTAATAATAGAATGTGTACCCCATGGTTAAAAAATACATATACGCCTATAATAAAATTAAAAATTATATATCGTCTTTCTAAATCATTTCCGAACATAAGATTGTTTTTTAGGCCATACATACCACGTAATATTAGAATAAGCACCTCTTAGTTTCAAAATACTTACAGTATAAATGATTTGTAATTTTACAGGTTGTTACCCCTTTATTCCCCAAACTTCGCATATTATTCCCTAATACCTACACAGAGGTACTGAGTAGGTACACTGTAATTGCAAAAAAGTTACACTGTAACTTCAGTTTACTTACGCAGTTCTTTGCAGGTTGCATATCTGGTTGTTACCCCCTTATTACCCAAACGTAACACATTGTTCCCTTATACCTACACGTATGTTCTTTATAGGTACACTATAATTACAGAAACGTACACCATAAATTCAGTATACTTACATAGTTCTTTGCGGGTTATAATCTAAAGCGTTACCAAACAAACTTTAGACGCTACATGATGTAGAAGACATTTTAGACGAACCGATTTACTAGATTCAATAAGACTTTCCAACACTACACACAGAGACTGAATTTTCACATTTGAAATTCGGTCATTTTAATAGGAATCCACACAGAATTTCAGCGTTAGTTGCTTGGTTTGAAAGTGACTTCTGTGCTTTCATACATGATTAGGTGATATAAATTTCGGTAACACTTTATTTTAGGGTCTCTTTACTAGTTGCTTATTAACATGCATATGACTAGAATATTAGCCATTTATTAGTAGTAAGCACATATTAATGCCTTATTCTACATGACCTATATATATAGCCTACTAATAGGGGTGGTATGCTAAATGTATATACAAAACAAGTGCAGTATTCCACTGTATTGCATAGATAGGTATAACATATAACTGGTTCTAAGCCAAATACAATTCTTCATGATCTCACACACACACACACACACCTGTTTACTGTCCCCACACACAAAATTTTACTGTTTGCATTTCTAGTACAATCCTCTTTTCTTAGCTCAAGTATGCAAACATCTTTGCCACATGCACTGGAAAATGTATTACATTGAAAGTTAAATTTTCAAATGAAAATGGCAACATCATCGTTTTATAAAGTATACGTTCGTATGTGCTTCATTTTGACTGGAGGAAACCAGTGGTGTGATGAGGGGTGAACGCAGTGAAAACTTAGGCTACAGTAGATGGGGAAGATTGATATTTTGTAAACTGTATTTATGACAAAGAACAGAACTGCACAGATGCAGATAATATAACAATCTATTGTTAAACACACACCTTGTCCTCTGTTTCTCTCTCTGCGCGCTGCGGTTTGAAAAAGAAGTGCTGAAAGACGAGGAGGAACTGATCGAAGTCTGCCGCCGTTTTCATATGAAATTTAAAGGGCGCTGAGGCGATTACGAATTCGTGTACAGTTTATGGAGCTAATCGCAATTTTTTAGGGGGGCTGAGTAGTCAGCCCCCCTAAATATGGCCTAGCAACGCCCATGGTTAATAGTGAATAAGTGTTCCCTATTCTAAAGCGTTACAGAAATTTCACCGAAATTTTTGCTAATGTGCACCTTCCTGTAGGCCTACTTACTGAAAAAGCTTCACTACTTTAAAAATAGCTGAATTTACTCACTCTGTCATTAGCTTTAGTTATGTTTAGTTAGTGACTCACCAACTCTGTATCACAGCCCGTTCCTTCTTAAGTTCAGGTGATTCAACTAAGGCAGGGGCTATTTGCACTAAGTGTAAATAGCAAAACTAATGCTCACTCCCACTCGTCACATATTGACGCTTGGTCAGGACCCTTTGGAGTCACTTTTTGAGTTTACCCCCTTAGCACAATTTTTTGACGTTATTTATTGCATACTGTTTTATAATGTACTACCATACTGAGGTGCAGATAATTGCCACTATTTGCAATAAGTAGTGTAAAGAGCAGAAAATACTGCTATTTTATCATAGTGTAAATAGAATCCATCGCTATTTAAACTTAAAATAGTTTTATAAAACAAAGAGGGTTACATTTATGGTTTTGTAAGTTGTCCCTAAATGAATGTAGTTATGAGTTATGATCAGTTCAGCACATTTTTTTTTATTTCCGTGCAGTTGCAGTTTACCACACCATTGCATAAATAAAATATCAGATGACCATAATATATCTACATATCTATTTTATGTCATTTTTTTAGCATAGTTTGTTTTAAATCATAAAAGACAAAAGCAAGTATGAGCTCACCTCTTCCAGCCATTTCTGTTGGAGAGTTTCGCCTCCATGTCGTGGTGTGTGTGCATCTGGATTCAGGGCAATCAATGGCCCTTTTAGATGAGAACCTGAGAGTTAAATCTGCTGTAGAATTATAGGTGGCCCCACCCCTTCCCACCTCATACAGGTGTTCACTGAGGATGGGGGGCTGGGCTAGTTTTTATGGGTGTTTTAAAAGAGATCACAATTATACCATACATTTTAGGTCTAAACATTTTTTTTTTGCCATTTGTAATACTATTAACACAAAATAGGCTTCAGCTGATTACATTATACTAACCAAACAATGTAAAAAAATAAATGTAAATCTCCTTTACAAAACAATAACATTGTACACACTTTAGTCATTGCACTCTTTATTGGACTTATGCATCATAGTCCTGTATTTCATACATTTCATTCCGGTCACTTTGACAGACGTCCTGTGGTATGGTAAGACACGTTAGCATTAGCTCAACTTCAAGAGGCATTAGCCTCAACGTCAGGAAAACGTGTAAAAAAACATTTACGATAGAAGCCTATTGAACTAACTCTGGTAAAATATACATACATGAACTGACAATATACATCCAAATGTATTTCATACATTGTATTTCGTCAATAACAACCTTACAATATAAGGCACTTTGTTTTGGTAAAAATTCGATAAAACATCCTGTGCAGTATTATAGTTCATTACAATACTCAAGCTGACCGTGACAGGCCATAGTCTTAGCATTTATCCATTATGCATGGCAGATATCAAATCAGAGCTATACAACATTACATATGTGGTTCCCAATGCAAACCCGGGCTCCGATTTTACATTTAAATGAAAAAGGTCAGCCATGCATAACGGTTTACCAATCCGCTAGCCACAGAACTAAATAATGGATAACAAATAGTTGAGTCCAAGTGGACTCGTGTCATCAAATGACACGGTTTTGACACAGTCAATGTCTCGTCGTTGAAAACGTATAAAACATAAAGCGGCACCATTAAATGGCTAATAATGAAAACTCAAGCTGATGATTACTTATAGCAATCAGGGTGCACATCTTCGCTGATTAAGTTATTATTAAAATATAACTTTGTATGTAACTATATCCCGAATTAGTTCCTTTTTGGTTGTGAGAAACATACTGTACTGGTATCAAAATTAGCGAATAAATTACACATCTGCTTTAACAACTAGTTGGTTTTATAGACGCTACAATACAGACCATAAAGATATTTTTAGGTTTTAATGAACAAAATCAATAACTTTTTAAAAGATATTTAATTGTGCATCCTCATTTTAACCTATTTTTTATTTAGATTTAGCTTTGCTTTCTAACGCTCATTTAACGTTAATTTAACATTAACCACAAACTGAATGACACTTTTAAAAGTAATCTCAATACGAATATCTTCTTTTTCCATACTTGCATTACAATGATGCCTAAATTCACGTGTGGCATTTAAAACGTCTTATTTTGGTGTTTTATTTTTGTTTTGTTTTAATAAATGAACATATCCGGCCTATAGTTGTGGAACACAGGCTAATGTTTCTTTGTTAGCTCAAAGCAGGTGCTTTTTAGTATAATTCTAAAGAAGTGCGTCGTATGTACAGTCATGAACAAAAATATCGGTATATCAAGAAGGAATATCAAAAATACCTCATCAGGCATTATAGGAGAAAATTTAGAGCTGTTAAACTGGCAAATGGAGGTTTCAAAACGTATTGAATAAAAGGGTGCCGTTAATTGTGGCCAGTGTGTATTAGAGAAAAACATTTATTTCATAATGATATTTCCCCACATTTTAAATTCTTATTATTCAATGAAAGGTTAGATTTTTGTGATTTTTTTAAATAAAAGATCAAAAGGATTAACAATGGCGATTAATTTTCACAGCCTTCTTTGATCATATTTACCAAGGGTGCCGATATTTTTGGCCATGACGGAATGCTTTTCATGTCACATCCTGTTCTCTGTTTGGTCACTCTAAATAGCCTCCAGGAGACTCTTAGGTAAATCAGCATACTATAATTATGAAGGACCACCTTCTAGGAATTTCTTACCAACATCACATTACATACGTTCTGACATTTTTGATGACACACTGATTAATATTGCACACAGATGGTGCATGAATATTAATTTGAATGAACTTTGTTTTGACTATTTAAACATTGTGTAATTTCCCTAAAAGCTAGCACCTCTTTCCTTGTGAATAGCAAGTACTAAAGTGAGTGACTAATGGCTCACACCAGGAACAATAACTATAACAGTAACTATCTTCGTTCACATAAATGAAGAATAACATTCTGTTCATTGTAAGTAAACACTGTAGTTGCTTTAAATACTCAAGCTCGGGAAAGATAAATCCATTTTTCAAGCTCAGCTGGAAAAATGGATCGTCCTGAAAGTGATTCCAACAACAATTTCATTCATTTAAAACATTATAGTTATTGTCATTGGTGTGAATGGCCCATAAGGTTTTGTTTAGCGTTTTTTGGAATATGTGAAACCGGTTTAGCTTTTGTAGTGTGAACAGAAAACAGACAAACTGGGATTCACACCAAATTCGTGAACAGTTCAAAATCCAAACAAAGTCTGAACTCTCAACAAACATTTTTCCAAGTTGTTTTTTTTGGGACATAACATAACTGATGTGATTTCAGCGCTCGCAAAATGACACCGTAATCCGATTTGAATCCAAATCAGATTGTTGTGCAGTGTGAACAAGGCCCATGAGTCTCTTTATGTGGTTGCCACCTGTTTCAAGAACAGCATGCCCGGAGGAATCACGACCCATGAGTGAGGGCCCCGTCCTGCTCCCATCCTGCCTTCATCCTCATCATCAACATCATCTTCTTCCTCAACCGCTCTTTCAGCTTGACCCACGCCGAGACCGAATGGCGGCAACAACAAGGGGTGCAGGATAGGCACCTTCCCAAGCCCAAGAGCACCAGAGCTGGGGTACAGTACCGGCCCGGCTCCTAAAAGCGGACTGAGCCTGGACAGATCCAGGGGGTGATTGCTAAGGGCCCCGGCGAAGGCGTGAGCCCCAAATAAGGTTGTCGCCGCACCCGGTAAGACGAAACGAGCCACTCCTGGGTAAGAACGATCCATCCGTCGGCCATCCATCGATGAGACACCATCCGAATCCAGCCTGTTGGTTCTGGGCGAGGCGGCGCGTTCCTGCACTACGGCGTGGCCGTGGGCCTTGATGTGTTTGCGGAGAGAGCTGGGGTCGGTGTAGCGCTTCAGACAGCCCACCATTTTGCAGCAGTAGGGTTTATCCACATAGTGTGTGCGCGTGTGTTTGAAGCGGTCGCTGGAGTTCGAGTAGCGCTTGTTGCAGCCTTCGTAAGGACAGATGTATGGCTTCTCTCCTGAGAGGGCAGAAGAGCAAGAGATAATCAAAGGCTGTACCAGAGGAATGCAGGGGTCGAGACAGCTGAGGTCAGACAGTCACAACCAGACTGCACAGGCCTGTAGAGACTTGTCATTTTGTGTGGGAAAATGTGGATGTGTGACAAAAAAGTACTGGTATTTTGGTATTAAGGTCACGCTTACATTAAAAAAAAACAATAAAAGTCAAAAGGCCCATTCACAACAAGGATGATAACTATAATAACAATTAATAAATGAATAGCAGTCCACACCACAGCTATAACGATAACGGCACAGAGGAACGATATTGTTGGAATTTGTTATTTTTTTCGAGCTGATGAACGATAAAAACACTGACAGCCAATCAGAATCCGTCCTGCTTTAGCATTTAAAGCTTGAGCATTTAAAGTGGCACATGCAAAACTGCAGCACATGCTTATAATCAGTGTTGGGGAATAAATGTAATACAATATTTGGTAACACTTTATTTCGATAGTCCACTTTAGACATTCTACTAACAGTAAGTAACTTTGCAACTACATGTCAACTAGCAGTTAGTAGAGTATTAGTAGTCTGCTTAATATCTTCTAACACTTTCTTTGACAACTTATTCTACTAAGCCTAAACCTACCCAAACAGTCTACTCTGAGAGTTAGTAGACATGTAGTTGCAAATTAATGAGAATTAGTTGACATGTAGTTGACATGTAGTTACAAAGTTACTTATAGTTAGTAGAATGTCTAAAGTGGACTATCGAAATAAAGTGTAACCCAGTATTGTATTACTTCCTAAAAAGTAACTTATTTATTTTAGCTACTTTTTAGGGAAAGTTATGCGATATGTTACTTTTGCATGACTTTTTCTCATCTGGGCTGGGCTTGCTTGTTTGTTTTTAATATAAAAAAAGTTATATTAAGGTAAAAGGTAAAAGACCTTTTACGCCAAAAGTGAAATGAATACACCTCAGGCTTTAGGAAATGTAAATTCATGTCTGTACAGTGGAAGAAAGTTCTACTAAATTTTTCTATTTCTTTTCTTTCTTTCTTTTTTACACTTATTAGTATGGTTGAATTGGGTCATCAAAGGTCAGCAGCAAAGACATTGGTTAATAAAATGGATTAAGTACATAAAGAATAATTGTGTTATTCAACATAATTACTGCAGTCAAATTCTGAGTTTGCATTTAGCTGTTTTTATTCATTTTGAGAAATACTGAATCGTTTTTTGTGCAAGTGAGATGATAAATGCATGTTCACATTTAGTTTAGAGCTACAGTAACATTATGTTTACACAGTGAACAAAACGCTTCTGCACTTACTCCCGATTTATCTGGGAACAGGAGAGCTGTCAGTCAGTCAATGGGAGAACAAAGTAACTGGCGTTACTTATTTGAAAAAGTAACTCCGATGTTTTCTTGTAAATTAAAAAGTAATGTTACTTTACTAGTTACTTTAAGAAGTAATCTGATTACCTAACTCACGTTACCCCAAACACATGCTTATAATAAACAGAATGTTTTCATCCGTTGGTGTGGATGCTAATATAGTTATTATTATAGTTATCTTTATAGTTATCGTTCTTGGTGTGTATATATATAAATTCTACAGTTAAATCTACAGACTCAATTTGGTACAAAGAGCGTTGTAGACTATAGATTTATAAATATAAAAATAGATTGAATTACAAAATATATACAAAGATGTAAAAATATGTATTTATACTATAATTATTACATAAAATAATTTGTATAAATATTTTAATATTTTGTATATAATTTACAATTAAATATATTGTAAACTTAATGAATACTTTAACTGTATACTTTACATTTGATTACTTTTGTATTATACTTTAAATATCTGAATGTTTACTGAATGTTGCTGTTAGACACATGAAAAAAATATTTTAAGGCTATATGACATTGCTTAATTTTTTAATATTAGCATTAATATGTAACTCTTTAAATAAATCAATGTCTTGAACAGCATAATAGTTGTTTCTCTATGGTTTCAAAGCTGATATCAAGAGTTGTCAAATGATACTTGTATACTGGTATCTATGTCTGAAATGTCAGTATTGTGAAAACCTATTCTTGTTTAAATGAGAGCTAACTGGATTTTATGTGTGTACCATATCTGTGTTTGCATTTTTTGTGTTTTTTTTGTATTACAAAAGTGTGTTTCTCACCTGTGTGTGATCGGGTGTGTATTTTCAGGTTCTCCAGGCGTGAGAAACTCTTGTGGCAGGTAGGGCAGTGATGAGGTTTCTCGTTGGTATGAGTACGGATATGAATCAGCATCTTATACCTGCGTAAGCAAATAGATCCCGAATTACTGCTTATATACCCTATGCACACCATCCAAGAGCAAGCATCAGACAGGCTTTAAAGTTTCTCAATATCTTGGAGTGGGTGGAATTCTAACTGCTTTGTGCTTAAATCCTATGAATGTGTGTATGTTGTCTGACCTGGCATTAAAGCCTCTTCCCTTGCGCGCACAGCCCTCCCAGCGGCAGCAGTACCCTGAATTCTTCTCTGGTTTCACATGCGAGTCATTCACATGGTCCACCAGATCCTGCAGGCTCTCGAACAGCAGATGGCACTACAGAGTCAAGATCGAGAGCATAGCAGGAGCAGGGAGGAAAGGAGCACAAAATGAATAGATTATAAATAGCTCTTTTAATATCTAACATCATGCGCTTAAAGGAATAGTTCACCCAAAAATGAAAATGCTGTGATTGTTTACTCGCTCTCAAGCTGTTCCAAACTTGTTTGATTATTTATTTATTTTTGTTCTTTAGAACACAGAAGGAGCCATTTCGAGGAATGTGGTAATCAGTTGGTAAACAACTGGGTAAACAGTTGATGGTAGCCATTGACTTACATTGTATTTTTTTCCATACTATGGAAGTCAATGGCTACTGTCAGCTGTTTGGTTACCAACATTCTTCAAAATATCAGCAGAAGAAAGAAACGGATACAAGTTTGCTATGCACTTTCTAAAGTGTTCAGAGTGAATTTAGTGGATTTAGTCTCTATTATATTCTGGTCTCTAAACATGGCTCGGGTCTTTCTTTTAAAGTAAGTCTAACAGATTTTGTTGCAAAAATGGACTCATCCGTAGAACAAATAGTGTTACATTATTTCCTCTTTTAATACATTTACTTTTTTCACTTGGAAACATATTATGGAATGCATTTAATTTAGTCTTCAACCTCATCATCATGGCTCAAAACAGTAATACCAGCTTTCTCTCACTCACTTTTAGCCAGCGGCAGGCCAGCTGTTCGTCACTCGAGGGCTCAGGGGAGTGCTGACCAATCAGCATCGAGGAGGGCAGGCGCAGGGGACCCTCTGCACCAATTGGCAGAAAGAACTGGAAACCTGGAGGAGGAGAGGCGCTGTCCTCGTGGTACGTGGTGCTTTCGGATTCCTGAAGAGGCAGAAGAGCTTTTGTATCAGTAATTCATTTCTGAATCATGTCCGACTCATCTTGGTTGAGAAGTAAGAGACCACCTCATGGCCGAACAAGTCCGGACATGTTCCCAAACCTACCCTCTATTTTTGATCCTAGAAAGGGTTCAGATTAGGACACCGTGTGAGACTGGACTGAAATTAATTAGTGTGGAGGGGAATTGAATTATGGTAATGGTGTATAAGGCAGTCTTTCTTCCAGCAGAATTACATTTATTTGTCAAAGAAACTTTGTCTACACCCCGAAAGCTAAAGACTTCTGAGATCATATTCATCTCAGAAATAATACTTTGATTCTTGAAAGTGATCAGAATCATTTGAATCAATTTACCACATAGATAAAAACAGACTCATTTTCTGATTTGCTGTGAATTTTCTGACGTCGCTGAGACTAAAAGGTCATTTTCAACTATGTAAGTTGATGTCAACTAGAGTGATCTAGGCTTATATAAATAAATAAATAAATATATATATATATATATATATATATATATATATATATATATATATATACACACACACACATACAATCATTTAACAGTGTTGTTCAAAATCAACTGAACCATTTGAAAAATGTTGCAGAGTTTGAGGTACAAGTTACTCACTGAGGCCAGAAGAGGCGCTGTGGGGCTCCAGCTAGCGCCGCTGTCTATGGGAGAGGGTGGTGAGGGAGAGGAAGATGGAGACAGACTCAGATCTACCACCATGGACGATGAAGAATCTGACATGTCCTTGTCAGCTGCATCTGGAGATAAGAAGAAATGAGGTTAGCTTTTGTACAACTGAGACTGTTATTGACTGTCAGACTATAGATTAGTGATGGTTTTTAGTGACTCTTTCTGTAGTTACACTGTTACGACAGTAGGTGGCAAAAGTCCCTGCACGGGCCTCAAATATAGGCCCTAGCTCGGCCCTGGCCCGAGACGCTCAGGCCCTAGCCCGGCCCGTGTCTGACAGCTTATCAGAATTACCGCCCCGTGTCCGACCCGAGCCCGTCTTTTTTCCCCCTTCTCCCAAAACAGTGATCATAGCCTATGTTTGATCAATTTCGCCTTCTCAAATCATCACGACTTGCCTAAAATAAAATCTATAGATATAAAACAGTTCAAGCATATAACAATGTTAGTTTAAATGTTAAACCTAGATGAATGTGCGCTGTTAGATGCATATCCAAGCGTTTGTGCAGAGAGTGGAAACTCTGCAGGACATGGAGGTGCCAACACGATAGAGGTCGACCGATAGTGGATTTTACAGATACCGATAGCTAGGTTGGACCACACAGGCCGATACTGATTAATCAACCGATAGTTAACAAAAATTAAAATAGTGCATTTATATTTTAAAAAAGTGCTGAACCATACTTTATACATGAATAAAAATATTAATATTAATTATATATTGATCATTAAACTTCAAAATTTAAAAAATTTATTAGTAGATGTTGAAATGAGCACACTCTAACTAGATGGCCATCTTTAAATATCTGTCACAGTCTTCAGCTGGTGTGCCCAGGAGGGCCACCAGATGACTGTGTTCTGGGAGCACATGGCTTGTGTTGTGTTTGTCTGTTGCCATGTGCTCTCTCCTGTCTATTGTCTGGCCCCTCCCATCTTGTTACCTCGTTATTGTTTTAGTTGCTCCACCTGTGTCTCCCTCGTTAGCCTCCTCGTTTGGTTCCTATTTATTCTCCTTGTCTGTCATCCTGTGCTGATCCGTCATTTTTCATGGTGTGTGTTTCGTGTCTGCATGTGTGCAGCTTTAGGCCTACCTGTCTGTTTTTCCCCTTCGGGGTGGTTTGAGTTTGTGTTTGTTTCATTTTTTACTAAAATAAAATACCATTTCTCCAGCGATTGAGTCCTCGCTTCATCTCCCCGCACGTACCGTGACAATATCTACACAAAGGCCATTGCATTGAAATTACATGCATATGGATATTGTATGTATACTCTCACACTTTAATTAGTTCTCTTCTAGAACACGTGATGATTACCTAATCAAAATAACAAAATATGGCAGTCGGACACCGGGCAAAAAGCACAGCGTCGCGTCTAGGAGAGCTCGCACTGGACGAGTTGTGTTCAGTTCAAGCAGCGGCCTAAAACAGTTTATTTAGTCACCAAACGGGCAAAAGTTCACTTCAAGAATGATCAAAAAGTGGCATAGATGAGTTTGAAGTTCGGTGTTTAAAAAAGACAAAAAACCCCCCAGCAAAACAAAGAAAAAGAGCGATCTATATTATAGCTCTCTATATGAAGCATACAGACTTTATTAGAGCCACAGAAGGACAAACGTTTCACTGAAAAAATGCACAATACACAGTTTTACAGCCTAGGGTGAAGTCATTATGTACATTAACAATGATTTGGGACTAATATAATGTGATTTCATGTAAAACTGTGTGAATGGCACTCTGTGGAGCGGCAGGATTTCTGTTTCTTTACCGCGTCCCAGCTTTAAATCTGCAACTTCGCTGGATGGCAAATGCATTAAAGTGACCAGCTGGATATAAACTAATGCAAATAGATGTTAACAATCATGACATTTAGAATTTGCATCAGACTTGCGTGTGTTTTGGTCACATTGTTTTAACCGCTTGAAGTGCTGCTAATGTTCGCGTCCTCTCAGCCTTGATAGCAAACATACTTCTGTCCTTTCTCCACTAATGCAGCATCCAATTAACAAATTAATTACTTAGTAATGATATAAAAACATGCACTATAGTGTACTGTGTACACACGTTTCGTTGTCTGTTTTAAATCTGCGCATCTGAAGTGTCCCACTCTGTGAAGCGCAGTGTCACGTGTCAAAACAAACAGCACGTGCTGTCAGTGATTTCGCCTCTATAGAGGGCACTCTCGCTCTCGTACTGTATAATGACAGCGGAGCTTCTCAGCCGCTCCAGCAACAGACGCAACCTGGAAAAACTATTAGCATGGATTTTTGCCGATAGCCGATAGTTCTGGCAACTATTGGTGCCGATTAATCAGCAAAACCGATACATCGGTCGACCTCTACAACGCGATCACTTGCATTTTGTTTCAGTGGAAACAACTTAAAATATGCCGTAATTTTTGCTCATAAAGGTAAGAATAATACATAATTCAGAACTGTAAAGACAAAAAACCCCCCAGCAAAACAAAGAAAAAGAGCGATCTATATTATAGCTCTCTATATGAAGCATACAGACTTTATTAGAGCCACAGAAGGACAAATGTTTCACTGAAAAAATGCACAATACACAGTTTTACAGCCTAGGGTGAAGTCATTATGTACATTAACAATGATGTGGGACTAATATAATGTGATTTCATGTAAAACTGTGTGAATGGCACTCTGTGGAGCGGCAGGATTTCTGTTTCTTTACCGCGTCCCAGCTTTAAATCTGCAACTTCGCTGGATGGCAAATGCATTAAAGTGACCAGCTGGAGATAAACTAATGCAAATAGATGTTAACAATCATGACATTTAGAATTTGCATCAGACTTGCGTGTGTTTTGGTCACATTGTTTTAACCGCTTGAAGTGCTGCTAATGTTCGCGTCCTCTCAGCCTTGATAGCAAACATACTTCTGTCCTTTCTCCACTAATGCAGCATCCAATTAACAAATTAATTACTTAGTAATGATATAAAAACATGCACTATAGTGTACTGTGTACACACGTTTCGTTGTCTGTTTTAAATCTGCGCATCTGAAGTGTCCCACTCTGTGAAGCGCAGTGTCACGTGTAAAAACAAACAGCACGTGCTGTCAGTGATTTCGCCTCTATAGAGGGCACTCTCGCTCTTGTACTGTATAATGACCGCGGAGCTTCTCAGCCACTCCAGCAACAGACACAACCTGGAAAAACTATTAGCATGGATTTTTGCCGATAGCCGATAGTTCCGGCAACTATTGGTGCCGATTAATCAGCAAAACCGATACATCGGTCGACCTCTACAACGCGATCACTTGCATTTTGTTTCAGTGGAAACAACTTAAAATATGCCGTAATTTTTGCTCATAAAGGTAAGAATAATACATAATTCAGAACTGTAAAGGGTAAGCGCAGTGTCACGTGTCAAAACAAACAGCACGTGCTGTCAGTGATTTCGCCTCTATAGAGGGCACTCTCGCTCTTGTACTGTATAATGACCGCGGAGCTTCTCAGCCACTCCAGCAACAGACACAACCTGGAAAAACTATTAGCATGGATTTTTGCCGATAGCCGATAGTTCCGGCAACTATTGGTGCCGATTAATCAGCAAAACCGATACATCGGTCGACCTCTACAACGCGATCACTTGCATTTTGTTTCAGTGGAAACAACTTAAAATATGCCGTAATTTTTGCTCATAAAGGTAAGAATAATACATAATTCAGAACTGTAAAGGGTCTACTTTTTAGGGCTGGGTTTTGACACAAATTTTACAATTCGATTTGATTCTCATTCACAAGCTTACAATTCAATTCGATTACCAATTCGATTCGATTCAATATCGATTATTTTGGATACATATCAGGTCCAGTACATGCCAAATTTTCTCAAGGTAAAAAAAATCTCTCAACTTATGCTGTAAAATATGCATGAGAGTCAGGTGGTACTGCATTATAATATTGAAGGTTAAAAATGACTGATTTGTGCTGTACAACTGCTTAAATTGCACTTAATGAAGTTTTTATAATAATTAAGTTACAATTACTTCAGTTAATATTTTTTACCCAGCCCTACTACTTTTATTTGTGTGCACTCTCAATATCAACAAATCGTTGTGCTTTTATAAAATAAAGAAAACAACCAGGATGCGCTTTCTGCCGTCTCGGTCTTGAACAGGAGCGCTTCACAAAAATTAACTGAAACTCAGTGAATACATGCCTCACAGACATAATAAATATATCTATAGAAAACTTTAAATTACTGCTTAACAAAATAAAACAAATCGAAAGCAAAAACACTTTCATTATGTAATCCGTAAAGATGCATTTCTCTGTAAAGGCGCGTCCAATGAGGAGATGGCGAGTCAGGATTGGCAACTTCATCCTTGCGATACTGACTCAGAAAACACTAGTTTTAATAAGTAATCCAAATAGTTATATATTACTATAACATAGTAAATACTTTTGCCGGTGCTTTGCAGCAAGCTTTAGCCTTTTACGTGCGTTTGAACGCAGATCTCTTCCAGCTGCGCTGAAGTCACTTGCGCTTGCTGCTGCTGCTGGAGAAGCCTAAAAGAAGGAGAAGCTCGGTGCGCATCTGAACTATGACATGAAAATCAGCCTGAAGTCCGGCCCTAGGGGCGTAAAAAATCGGGGCCCGGGCTGAAATGCAGGGCTCTAGTCACAGTAAGTGAGTTGCTGATTCATTCATTGAATCAATTTGTTCAAGCACACTGATTAATTCAGGAATGAAACAAGTGACTGTCTTTTTGAGTGAGTCATTGAATCACTCATTCAACTAATTTGTTCAAAACCCTTGAGGAACGAAACATGTACGAAAGATGACCTACTACTTCTGGTAGATTCTGATTTGTGCCTCTGATGAACATTTTACTATCATATGAGGCTACAGGAGAGGAGTTGTAATGTCAGTGAAATTACTCAATTGTTGGTCACATGACAATGATAACAAGACAAATGTAGTACGTCCGAATTACATTCATACTACACACATTCATATTATATAGAACAAACTTTTTTAACAGTTGCAAAGGAATTACTCAAAAGAACAGTTGCAAAGGAATTACTCTAATTATTCAAAAGAAGTGCCTATACAGTGAATATGCTTTTTTTGGATGCAGCCACCTGTCATTGAATCGTTCATTCAACATTTTGTTCAAAACAGCTGATTCATTCAGGAACTAAACAAGTGACTGTCTTTATGAGCGAGTCATTGAATCATTCATTGAACCAATTTGTTAAATAACGCTGACTGATTCAGGAACGAATCAAGATACTATTCAGCTGATTTGTTCAAAAACTCTGATTCATTGCAGGAATGAAACAAGTGACTAAATAATCCACATAACTGTTAATCTCATAAATTGCATTATCATTCAATTGAAACGTATATGACTGTATGCATGTTATAACCGTAGTGATATGTGTTTCATCTATAGTTTAGTTATGTAGTGGTTTGTGTGGTCAGTTGACTAACCAGGGCTTTTGGCCTTGTGCAATGCGCGAGATATTCGAGCACGAGAAAAGTGCAGCGGGGCACAGATGGACGTTCTGAGTGTCCTGTCACGGCCAGAGGGAATCTTCAAGTCCAGGGGCTCGTCCAGCGACAGCATGGCTTTGATCCACCAGCCTGAGAAAATCAAACCATATTATATATACTGTATATATTGAAAAAAATATTTTATTTTTATCATTTCGACTCTTCACAGTGGCACCAACACTGACAGCTGTGATTTTGCAGCTTATTTTGTAGAAGGAAATACCCTCTCTCTCCCTCACACACACACACACACTCACTCCTATACATGTGCAGCTCCATGTTCACTTCAGCAACTGTAAGTCATTTACATTTCTTTCTGCCAGACAGGTCACGCACACACACCCACACACACACAAGCTGTTCATCACACCAGCAGCCCCACTGCAGTCAAAACATGCAGAACGCATTACAGCGATATATAGATCTGAGTTCTTTGCTTTCCTTCATTCTTTTCCTCCCCCACCAGCCTGAGAAAATCAAACCATATTATATATACTGTATATATTGAAAAAAATATTTTATTTTTATCATTTCGACTCTTCACAGTGGCACCAACACTGACAGCTGTGATTTTGCAGCTTATTTTGTAGAAGGAAATACCCTCTCTCTCCCTCACACACACACACACACTCCTATACATGTGCAGCTCCATGTTCACTTCAGCAACTGTAAGTCATTTACATTTCTTTCTGCCAGACAGGTCACGCACACACACCCACACACACACAAGCTGTTCATCACACCAGCAGCCCCACTGCAGTCAAAACATGCAGAACGCATTACAGCGATATATAGATCTGAGTTCTTTGCTTTCCTTCATTCTTTTCCTCCCATCTCGGTTTCTTTCTGTGATGCAGAGGAAAAGCTGATGAAGACTAGCCCTCTGGCTCCACATATATGTACAATTATTTGTACAAGATGGTCCAAAAGTCTAAGACCACTAGCTGAAATTAGGAATGCACCATAGTTAAAATTCTGGTTGATAATTATTTTCAGCATTGGGGTAACGCATTACTATAGTAGGCTAACGTGAGTTACGTAATCAGATTACTTTTTTCAAGTTAGTAGTAAAGTAATGCATTACTTATAAATTTACAAAAAGTATCTGGGTTAATTTTTCATATAAGCAATGCAAATTACTTTGTTTTCCCATTTATTCACTGTCTCAAAGTATTTACTTTCCATAAAGTAGTAAGTAACGGGTTACTTTTTATAATATTGTAATGCATTACTTTTAAAAGTAACTTTCCCCAACACTCATCATTTTCAGGTTATGGCCGATATTAAAGTTCTTTACTATTTTGCATAAATAAATTAATCAATCATTTAAAATGTTTCAAGAAATAGTTCACCCAGAAGATTTGCTGAAAATTTACTGCTGCATGTTTGTAATAAACAAATCCATCAAAGCATTTTAACTTCAAACCGTTGCTGACGGCACCCATTCACTGCAGAGGATCTATTGCTGGGCAAGTTATGTAATGCCAAATTTCTCTAAATCTGTTTGGATAAAGATATAATCTCATTTACATCTGTGCGAGTAATTTTTCAGAACAGTTTTAACTACAAGTGAAAAAGTGACTTTTAAACGACACCTTTTTGGACCATATTATACGGGAAAAAACTGTTAATAGGTTAACAGTAAGTTCCCGTACTATATACAGGGAAAAACTGTAAAATATCTAAACAGACATTTCATGTAATTTTACAGTAAAATGCTGTTAATTTGACAGTTTTTAGAAGTAAAAATAACAAATCAATGTATAATTTACAGTCAAAACCTGTAAACTGATATTCCCAGAATTCCCTGCATGACACTCCACATTTGAAAGTATTTTGTTTAAATAATCATGTTTTTTTTAATAGTTTTTGTTATTAGTTATGTATATTTGGGCTTTATGTTACATCTTCTGTTGTTTAATGAAAGTTTAATGCATTATTTAAGTATCGTGTGTTACCATGATGGTGTTTTGTGTTTGCATGAATGACTCTGTGCACCTTCTATATATTAGTATATACTTCTGCTTGTGGCGAAGCTACTTGTGATGAGATCTGTGCGAGTAATTTTTCAGAACAGTTTTAACTACAAGTGAAAAAGTGACTTTTAAACGACACCTTTTTGGACCCCACTGAACATCCTCTCTTACGGTGATGTGCATTACGTAAACATTCATCTACACTATAAAAAACAAGTGTAATTTTAACTGTAAAATTTTGTAAATACGCTACGGGAAACAGTAAGTTCCCGTACTATATACAGGGAAAAACTGTAAAATATCTAAACAGACATTTCATGTAATTTTACAGTAAAATGCTGTTAATTTGACAGTTTTTAGAAGTAAAAATAACAAATCAATGTATAATTTACAGTCAAAACCTGTAAACTGATATTCCCAGAATTCCCTGCATGACACTCCACATTTGAAAGTATTTTGTTTAAATAATCATGTTTTTTTTAATAGTTTTTGTTATTAGTTATGTATATTTGGGCTTTATGTTACATCTTCTGTTGTTTAATGAAAGTTTAATGCATTATTTAAGTATCGTGTGTTACCATGATGGTGTTTTGTGTTTGCATGAATGACTCTGTGCACCTTCTATATATCAGTATATACTTCTGCTTGTGGCGAAGCTACTTGTGATGAGTGCTGATTCTTCATGTGGCTTTCTCTTTTACCACCTGCATTATTATGGTGGTTGCCAGTATGTTAAAGGTACAAAACCTGCTATTAAAAAAATTTTAATAGCAGTGTGCATTGTTGAATTTACTGGTTTACATTAAAATTTTCTTGTTTGTAAATTACAGTTTTATACTGTAAAAATTACAGTTTTTGGCCGTAAATGTGTTTACAGTTTTTCTATATTTTTTACTAAATTATTCTGGCGACCACAGCTGCCAGAATTATTTTGTAAAAACTACAGAATTGTTTTTACAGTGTAACCATATAATTATTTTCTTCCCTTACACGGGAATGAGGAAGTACAGCACCTTCAACACACCCCAACATTCATCATGACCCAAAGTTATGTTTGTTTTCTTACAGAGAACATTCCCACCGTTGAAATGCTGATCTCCGAGCAAACACTTGTGGCTTTTCATTTTCAGCTCCTGCATGCTTTCTTTTCCTCATTCCTCTGATTCCCTCTTTGTGATATTACACAGTATTGCAAAAGGTTTGAGTGCTGAACACTTCCCCTCGTCTCCATCCCTCTGTCAATCCCTCACTCTCAGTCTCTGGCATAGGGTTTTGTTTTCAATCTAACTTCTTCCTCGAGCTCCACCCTTACTTTCTGGCCTTTATATAAATGCTAACACTGAGACATACTGTTCAAACACCACAAATATTGCACACATTTCTGAATGTCGACCTCCTGGTAACATTCAACAGGTTTTCAAATGGATTTTGAGTAGCTATTTTACAATGTGTCCAACCACAGTGACAGTGAGGTGGTGTTTTTGTGAGGACAATGAGGAAAAGTGCCAAAATGTTCAAATGATGGAATAAACCTTTTCTTTTTTTTCTTTTGGAGAAAAATACCTACTTTAAATATATACTTTTATGATTATATTCTCCACACAGACACACACAAGGTGTTTCTCTATTCTGTTTCTCATTCCTCCACATCTGCAAGTGTCTGAAATTCTGGCCCTTTACCTCCTTTTGTTGACTCACACCGAAAAGCTGTGGGTGATCATTCCTTTCCTATTTCTCTTTTTCACTCTCTCCTTCCAAAACTCAGTGATGCAATCCCATTATTTAGCCTGCAATCTCAGTGTCTGGCATGAGAAAGAGCCAGAAAAAGAAAGCATGGAGTGCTAGTGTATCTTACTAGGAGTTTTCCTTTTTACTTTTTAATTGCATGGATCCTCAAATATGATATATTACATATATATTATGAGTAATAATTTATATATTTAAAAAACTGTCATTTGAAACATGACATTAATTTCTGTCATTTGTTTTACAATTTATTTATTTAACCATTTAATTTGGTGGCAAACAAATAAATAAATAATCAAATAAATAATATTGTTACTATTACTTACATTTTATTAGTAATTATTCATGTTAATAAAATATATATATAAAAAGTGTCATTTGAAATGATCTGCTTTGTATAAAATTCATAGTTTAACTTATTTGTCAGTTTATTGAAAGGGGTCATATGATGTTGCTAAAAAGAACATTATTTTGTGTATTTGGTGTAATGAAATGTGTTTATGCGGTTTAAGGTAAAAAAAACACATTATTTTCCACATACTGTACATTATTGTTTCTCCTCTATGCCCCGCCTTTCTGAAACGCGTCGATTTTTACAAAGCTCATCGGTCTGAAAAGCGAGGTGTGCTCTGATTGGCCAGCTATCCAGTGCGTTGTGATTGGCTGATTACCTCAAGCCTGTGACGGAAATGTTACGCCCCTTACCATACTGTGATGCCGTGTCCCGCACGATGAGGCAAAAATATTAAAACCCATTATAAACGAGGAATTTGTTGCATCCAGTGGGGACATAAGTACTGATTATAATGACTTATACTGTCTTTTTACGCATTGCATTGCACCGTGTAAACATAAAACCATGTCTGCATTTGTGATCGGAGAAATGACAAACAACAAGCGCTACTCTCTACACTGCTCAAAATTTGCATTGGCGGTGCCGGCAACAACAATACTACAGCAAGAATCAAAGTTGCGCCTTCTTTCTTTGCGTGAACATTTGGGCGGCGTTATGCAAATCTTCCCACATCGTGACGTAGGTATGTGGAGGCGTGTTAGAACGAGCCGTTTTAGGTAGGTGTGGTTGACTCTTAATTTTTATAAAGAATATCTCTTTGGATTTGAGACTTTAGTCTTTGCAACTTTACAGACCTTATTTATGCATCAAGAGCTTGTAACACTCCAAAGAGAAAGGAAAAATTGAAATCGCATCATATGACCCCTTTAAATGATATATATTACTCATATATTACTAGTAATAATTTATACATAAAAACAATTGAAACTATATTACATTACTTTATGTAATTAATTTGTTAATTTAACCATTTAATTTGGTGGCAACAAAATAAATAAATAACATTATTTATATGCTACTACTTCATATTACTTGTAATTATGTATATTAAATGTATATTAAAAGTGCCATTTGAAATTATATGCTTTGTATAAAATTCATAGTCTAATCTATGAACTTTATTGGTCAATTTATTTAACCATTTAATTGCTATATATATATATGTCATGTAATTGTTTTTTTTTTTTATTCAATGACATTATCTGGAAAATATCTACTTCTTTATTTAAAGTTAACAGTGTACGTTATATAATTTATTTAACAATTTAATCTAAAACAATGTTTAAATTAGTTTAAACAAGTAGCCAACCATTTAAAGCAATATAATACTATGTGCATATTTGGGTTTTCCTTCTTACTGTAATTTTATTTTATTTTTTTAGATTTTCTGAGGACCCGCTTAAAAACACTCTCTGGCATTCATCCATAACAGGATGAGGGTGGAGAACAAAACACAGCTAAATAATGAATCACTGATGAGGAAGAAACAACATCATCCGACAGAAGGCAATGAGCGCCACATCACTCCCTCTTTCTCTTTCTTCATCGCTCCTTCACTTTCCACCCCCTGCGTCTGGCAACAGGACAAGGTCAACACAGTCTCCCCTCCTCTAAAATTCCCATTCCTTCTTCTCCCCTTCCCTCTCTCTGTATAGTCTGTCATCCAGACACACACACACACACACACACACATGAATATATAAAAACAGTACCTACACATGGCTTGTAAAAATTAGACTTGATTTAGGACCTTAAAACTGTACGACCCATTTAACGGAATGTACTGTTGTTGTTGTTGTCATTAGCGAAAAATGAAATATGGTGTATTTATTCGTAAGCTGTCTTTTAAATTAGATATTTATCCCATTATGTTACTGGAGCTAAAGTGGTCAAACGTAAACATGTTGTTTTCAGTTACCAAGCTAACAATTTAGCCTACTAGTTTAGCGTTAAATAGTAACAAAACGCTTTTCTGATTTGCTACAACAAGATATCACAATAACGCAGGATGAGATCTTAGTTTGCACCGAGATAAAATTGAAATATACCCCATCAGGACACAAAACATAAGGGTCTTGTATAATGCTGAAAGGGTTAAGTTAGCAAGCTAACAGTTTCGCCTACTAGTTTAACATTAAATGGTTATGAAAAGCTTACGCTACGACAATATATCACAATAACGCAGGATGAGATCTTAGTTTGCACCGAGATAAAATTGAAATATACCCCATCAGGACACAAAACATAAGGGTCTTGTATAATGCTGAAAGGGTTAAGTTAGCAAGCTAACAGTTTCGCCTACTAGTTTAACATTAAATGGTTATGAAAAGCTTACGCTACGACAATATATCACAATAACGCAGGATGAGATCTTAGTTTGCACCGAGATAAAATTGAAATATACCCCATCAGGACACAAAACATAAGGGTCTTGTATAATGCTGAAAGGGTTAAGTTAGCAAGCTAACAGTTTCGCCTACTAGTTTAACATTAAATGGTTATGAAAAGCTTACGCTACGACAATATATCACAATAACGCAGGATGAGATCTTAGTTTGCACCGAGATAAAATTTAAATATACCCCATCAGGACACAAAACATAAGGGTCTTGTATAATGCTGAAAGGGTTAAGTTAGCAAGCTAACAGTTTCGCCTACTAGTTTAACGTTAAATGGTTATGAAAAGCTTACGCTAGGACAAGATAACACAATAACGCAGGATGGGATCTTATTTGCCCTGACGTAAACCCCATCATGTCAAGAAACACAAGGGTCTTGTTTCATGCTGAAAGGGTTAATTTTAAGATAATTAACTTCTGAGAGTAAACTGCGACATTTTCACATATTTTACTGCATAAAAAATAAACGTGAAATATTGTATTATGTGCAATAACGGCTGCAGACCAATACAAGACAAGTAAACTAGCATAGCTGAGAAATCTTGTGAGACAATGTCAAATAAAAACAATAGCGCTCATTGCACAAACATATTTGACCGCGGAATGTCAGGATTGACCAATCAGCATCAAGTACTCTAAAGCGCCTTGTAAAGTGACATTACAGCGTCTGAATTTAACACAAATTAACCTCCCACCCACCCGCCCAGGTGTCCTCCGTTCACACCTGTAGCTGCCCTGACATGACTGTCACAAGTTATATAACACCAGGTGGTCCCTGTTTATGACAGAGTCTGTTTACCAAACCTATTCCTTGGTATTCGACATCTGTTCAACATGAAAGAAACTGGGTCAGTCAGACTGTCTGGATCAAACTGACGCAAAACAACACACACACACACACACACAACCGTAATGCTTTTCTAGACGTGAGCTGATACAGATCGTGTTTGTCCAGATGTGCGCGACGGTTTTACCTCGATAAAGACGCTCCGTCTGATTCCGAAATACGACGCAAAACAACACACACACACACACACACAACCGTAATGCTTTTCTAGACGTGAGCTGATACAGATCGTGTTTGTCCAGATGTGCGCGACGGTTTTACCTCGATAAAGACGCTCCGTCTGATTCCGAAATACTTGACGACTTGAAGCGCGCGGTGCGTTTAACGCTTAACGAATGTCTTCATCAAAAACACTCCTGGATCCAGCTGACCGTTTCCAACTCACGCGATAGGCTATACTTAGACCAAAAACGCAAACTGTTGCTATTAGGATAAATTGTCCGGATATATAGAATTGTGTCAAGTTGCGATAAATCGTTATAAAATAAATAAATTTCAAAGGAGCATCGTTTGCTTACGACGCCTGTCTACTGTCTCCCGGCTCCTTCCTCAGTCAGAGAAAGAGACGGAGGGAGAGGGAGGAGAATAAGACAGAGGGTGGAGGACATGAAATGATGATTGTTTTTTCCCCTCCAGATGTGGTTTCTCTCTCTCTCGCAGATTACTGTATTATTCTCCCTCCATCAATCCCGCCCTGCTGTGTGACCACGGCGTGAAAACCGTCTGAGTGTCTTCTTGCCGTAGGCTATCCTCAACTCAACTCTCACTTTGCTCGTATAACGGGGGGAAAAACCCATGAGAAAAACATTCTAACTTTGCTTACTTTAAAGACATTCATTTTAAAAAGGTTTCAGCATGTAGCCTATATTCAGCTGGATTTCTGTTTCGACCACCAAATGTTTGTTAAGATGTTTCTGTGCAAATTAGCCTAACAAAAAGTAATGGTATTGAATGATTATTATCTTCATGTACCTAATATACAAGGCACTGTAAGCTACAGAAATACCATCAGGCCTATAGCCGTGTCTCAAAGTAAATTGTATTACCATGTTAAAAAAAACATGGTAATACTGGTATTTTTAGTACTTTTTTGATAGTGTAGACATCTGGTAAATAAAAGCACGCCATCTGGTGGTCACATAAGGTGCAACAAATTAGAATCACCTCAATAAGGGGGGGGGGGGGGGGGTTTAAAACCCATGAGAAAAACATTCTAACTTTGCTTACTTTAAAGACATTCATTTTAAAAAGGTTTCAGCATGTAGCCTATATTCAGCTGGATTTCTGTTTCGACCACCAAATGTTTGTTAAGATGTTTCTGTGCAAATTAGCCTAACAAAAAGTAATGGTATTGAATGATTATTATCTTCATGTACCATGATATAAGGCACTGTAAGCTACAGAAATACCATCAGGCCTATAGCCGTGTCTCAAAGTAAATTGTATTACCATGTTAAAAAAAAACATGGTAATACTGGTATTTTTAGTACTTTTTTGATAGTGTAGACATCTGGTAAATAAAAGCACGCCATCTGGTGGTCACATAAGGTGCAACAAATTAGAATCACCTCAATAAGGGGGGGGGGGGGGGGGGATGATACTTTTGCTGG